>NW_025795667.1:0-1381 GCF_021613505.1 Equus quagga
TGGGGTGGCCAATTTCAGGTCCCTGCAAGGTCATCCCCCCTTCCTTCACAAATGCAAATATCTCTCAAAGACCAAGAAAATTCCAGTCCTCAGAGCCTGCTTCTTATCCGCAGTTTTAAAAATAACCAGCCAAAAGTCCTCATCAAAATGATCTTGATTCTAAATCAACTCTTTGAAATCTCAAATTTTTTCTCTGGTCATACGTGTCAGACCATGATCTGTTAGGTTTATCGTTTTTCTATCGGTATCTTCCCCACACGCACTTTTCATTTTGTCCTATGTTTTCATCTACTCCTCAGTTTAGGTTTGAATGCTGCTTATGTTGTTTAATTTTAGATCAAAGAGAATTTTTTTGAAATACAGTGTAAAGTACTCTGGTATGTCATGTATCAGGCCATTTTTCCTAAATTGTTTTTACCTCCTTCTAAAATATCACTAGAGAACCACTCCTTGCCATTGCTTAAGCTTTTCCAAGGAGGCATTTATGGATTAACAATGGTTTTCCTCTCTGTGTGTGAATTTCTTCATCTATAAAACAGGGAATGAAATCAGTGCCACTTCACACAGCTAAACCTAAAGGAGTTATGTCAAGTCCTTAGTTTAACGACAGGCCCAGAGAAAATGTGATATAAGAGGCAGTATTTTTATTTTTACTCAACCTAATGTGAATATCTATGCTAATGAAATCTCCAGTAGATTCTAAATACCTGCCCAACTATTGAGGATCAAACAATAAAAAATAACACCAGTGGAGGCACAAAATAACAATTACTGACCTTTGATGGAGCAAACATTTATTTAGGGATTACTCAAAGCAAATAAAAATATTAAATAAATGAAGGCACTTCCGGGTCAGAAGATTTTGAGTGAAAAGAGCGAGGGTTACTGACATTCGCACACTCCACCAAAAGGGCAGCCCTCATCTCTTTCGGAAGATTTTTCCCTCTGATGTGGCCGTCTGCTCCAAAGGGTCCTTGAGCGGCCAATGCAGGAGATGCATGTTTGCTACACATGCCACCTGCCATCCCTCTTTGTCCTTACAAATGTAACCTAGTGAGCCCTTCTCTTGTACCAGGAGGTGAGTCTTGATCCCATTCTCCTCCCCAGTGACTGGTTTAGAAATAGATGAATCATTAAATTCTTGCTAATGCCCCAAGAGACAAAGTCTACTTGGGGACTTAAGGGAAAATATTCCTGGTCCTTAAAAAGGTGATGAGGATTTTTAGGCTGGTTAATTTTAAAAAACTGTAGATGAGAAGCAGGCTCTGAGGACTGGAATTTGCTTGCTCTTTGAGAGATACTTGCATTTGTGAAGGAAGGGGGGATGACCTTGTAGGGACCTGAAATTGGCCACCCCAAGATATGTCTCTTTGGCATCGGG
>NW_025795668.1:0-1381 GCF_021613505.1 Equus quagga
CCCGATGCCAAAGAGACATATCTTGGGGTGGCCAATTTCAGGTCCCTACAAGGTCATCCCCCCTTCCTTCACAAATGCAAGTATCTCTCAAAGAGCAAGCAAATTCCAGTCCTCAGAGCCTGCTTCTCATCTACAGTTTTTTAAAATTAACCAGCCTAAAAATCCTCATCACCTTTTTAAGGACCAGGAATATTTTCCCTTAAGTCCCCAAGTAGACTTTGTCTCTTGGGGCATTAGCAAGAATTTAATGATTCATCTATTTCTAAACCAGTCACTGGGGAGGAGAATGGGATCAAGACTCACCTCCTGGTACAAGAGAAGGGCTCACTAGGTTACATTTGTAAGGACAAAGAGGGATGGCAGGTGGCATGTGTAGCAAACATGCATCTCCTGCATTGGCCGCTCAAGGACCCTTTGGAGCAGACGGCCACATCAGAGGGAAAAATCTTCCGAAAGAGATGAGGGCTGCCCTTTTGGTGGAGTGTGCGAATGTCAGTAACCCTCGCTCTTTTCACTCAAAATCTTCTGACCCGGAAGTGCCTTCATTTATTTAATATTTTTATTTGCTTTGAGTAATCCCTAAATAAATGTTTGCTCCATCAAAGGTCAGTAATTGTTATTTTGTGCCTCCACTGGTGTTATTTTTTATTGTTTGATCCTCAATAGTTGGGCAGGTATTTAGAATCTACTGGAGATTTCATTAGCATAGATATTCACATTAGGTTGAGTAAAAATAAAAATACTGCCTCTTATATCACATTTTCTCTGGGCCTGTCGTTAAACTAAGGACTTGACATAACTCCTTTAGGTTTAGCTGTGTGAAGTGGCACTGATTTCATTCCCTGTTTTATAGATGAAGAAATTCACACACAGAGAGGAAAACCATTGTTAATCCATAAATGCCTCCTTGGAAAAGCTTAAGCAATGGCAAGGAGTGGTTCTCTAGTGATATTTTAGAAGGAGGTAAAAACAATTTAGGAAAAATGGCCTGATACATGACATACCAGAGTACTTTACACTGTATTTCAAAAAAATTCTCTTTGATCTAAAATTAAACAACATAAGCAGCATTCAAACCTAAACTGAGGAGTAGATGAAAACATAGGACAAAATGAAAAGTGCGTGTGGGGAAGATACCGATAGAAAAACGATAAACCTAACAGATCATGGTCTGACACGTATGACCAGAGAAAAAATTTGAGATTTCAAAGAGTTGATTTAGAATCAAGATCATTTTGATGAGGACTTTTGGCTGGTTATTTTTAAAACTGCGGATAAGAAGCAGGCTCTGAGGACTGGAATTTTCTTGGTCTTTGAGAGATATTTGCATTTGTGAAGGAAGGGGGGATGACCTTGCAGGGACCTGAAATTGGCCACCCCA
>NW_025795669.1:0-4474 GCF_021613505.1 Equus quagga
CCAAGATGCCTTCCTAGACTGTACCATCCAAAGGGAACCAAATACTTCAGAAAGCAAATGCTAACTTGGAGGAAACAATGAAAATGCTTATGAAAAATTTTCATACTTTCTTCAAAGTATGCTTTAGAGAAAAAATTAAAAGGAAGGTACAGATTTGGTTGGCACATTTTCACATTCTTAGAAAAAGACTAAAATGAAAACTCACAGGCCCACAAACACCTTATCGTGGTTGCAGTGTTCCCCTACTCTCCCACCTCCGCGAAGCACTTTGTTTTCCCTTCCAATCCTCTGCTTCCACCAGGCACGGGATAGCACACCTGAGGGGAAATTGGGACTTTCTTTAAGGCAATACCCCAGGGATATCTGCCTCCATGTGAGACTCCAGAATCAGCAGAAAGAACCTGGCTGTGGCATGATATCACTCTTACTGCTTGTTTCCAGGACATTTTTGGATTACATTCTCTGAATGCATGTTTTTAGGATCAGAGAGAGAGTAATGAAATGGGAATGAGAAGAGATGGCAGAAAGAGAGCTTCATCCTGTCCCTGAGTTCTTTCACGGCCCCTAGAGTTCCGCGCCCCATGCCTGATGAGTTCTAGTCCATCTTGAACTTATCACTGTAGGCCAGCAACGTCACATTCTCCAAAGACCCCAGAACCATGTCCCAGAAGCCAGGTCACACTCTTGCACCATGGAAATTCACCCCAGGGGTCCCATGGTCTCCAAGGTGATGATTAACTCAATAATCAGATGTCTAAACTTCAGGGAAGGATGGAGCTGCTCACTTCACTTCATGACTACCCTAGGTCAACATGGACATTTCAGCACTGATCTTTAGAAGATAATGCTTCCTTCCTTGCAGGAGCCAGTTGTGGTTAGTATTAGCAGTAGCGGGACTCTTCAAATTACATTATATAAGTTGCAGCATGCCTGGGCTACACCAGTCAGAGCAAGTGCCAGAAGACTGAGGGAGTCTGATGTATACGGGCTTTGAGCTACCCAGCCTGAGTTCAAATCACCTCTACCAGATACTTGTTATTGGCAAGTCCATTAACCAGTCTGTGCTTTGATTTCCTCATTCATGAAACAGATAATAGTAGCGCCCATATATAATAGAATTTTTCTAAGGATTAAATAAAATAAGATTAAAGAAGATAGCACAGTTCCTGGATCTACACTAAGTGCTCAATGCTTATTACATATCTTACCATTATTTTTTCTTATCAGAGCTGCTTCTCTCTTCCCCTTCCTTGGGCCAAATGACTCTGGCACGATTCTGTCGTTAGAATGAACAAGGAGAACTAGTGGGAGTCATGGAATATCAGGATGTTAGCCCTGAAGGAGATCTTCGAATTCCAAGTTCACTGGTGTTCCGGCTGAGTTCTGTGGGACCCTGAAGATGACAGAGGAAAGCCTAGGAGCACAGGGGCCCAGCCTTTCTTTATCCAGAGCAGCTCCCTTTTAACTGTTTGACATATTGGGTTTTCATAGAAGATTTCTTTTAAAGATTTCCATCATGGAACACCAAGGGGGACAAAAAAAGGTTGAAAACCACTGAATTGTGGTCCAACCTTCTCACCATACCCATGAGAGGTGCAGTGACTGGTAATTAGCTTCTTGATTCTTGTGTGTTTGTGAAGCAGACAGTTGTAAAGCAGTCTGTCAGATGGAAAGCCAACTCCTTTGCTCCCCAAGTTCACCTTCCATTCTTGGTGCTTTGTTCTGTCTTTTTGGTTTTCATGCATTTTGTTGGGTAGGGAGACTGACCCTTCCCCCAACAACACATGACTTGCAACCTTGCTTAATGGCTTCAAACTCACTTAAGGATAATTTGCCTTACACAGGTCACCTACCCTTTATGGCCGGCCTAATGTTCACCTCAGTAGAGGGCAGCCCAGGCCCCAACATCAATAATAGACTGACGCATCTCACCCCTGACAGAGGTCATGCCAAGAGCACTCTTATGTCACAGACTCAATTACAGTGAATCCTTTTAAAAGCACTTTCCTTCTAAGACTACCCTCATTGAGATCCATCGTTAAGGCTGAAAATGTTAAGAAAAAGAGAAAGAATCTTGCCTAACTGAGTTGCTTCTCAGATAAGTTCAGTGAGAGGAATTTCATTCCTGGTGAGAAAATGGGATTATTTAGCTTTGTGAAGAGAGTACCATTTATCCTTATTTTCCCTCCAAGCACCTCGTACTTGCTGCCGGTACTTTATGGTGTCAGACTGCGATCATAAATAATAGGAAGATGTATTTTTGTCTCTTAAGCAGGGCACTTCTCAACGTTGAACACATTACCACGGCATTACGTTACTTACCAGAGAGATTATTAGATCCTGGTGAGAACACTCAGCTTGAAGGCTCCAGTGACATACTGCAGAGTCTTCATGGTTGGATGTTCTGGAGATGAAGACAGTATCCTCTCACCCACAGTACCAACTAGCTACAGCCAACGCCTCGTAAACACAGTTGGCTAGTGAGGGTCTGTTCTGCCCCAAAACGTAGGATGAACCCCTCTTTCTTTGTTCTAGTGGCCCTGATCTGCTCGGATGTTAGATCCTGGATATCCTGGAAGTCAACTGACCCTGGTTTCTTCCCTTCCTCCTCTCTCCCAAGAGAAATCTTACAGGAGATCCAGAGGCTGCGGCTAGAGCATGAACAAGCTTCTCAGCCCACTCCAGAGAAGGCGCAGCAAAACCCCACTCTGCTGGCAGAACTCCGGCTCCTCAGGTAAGAGAGGAACCCAAGGCACCTCAAGGAATGCAGGTGTTTGAGATCTTCAATAAAGTCTAAGTGTCGAGCTTCTGGCCATTTTCTAATGGTCCCTAAACACCCTAGCAGCTGACGTTGGTTTGCTTTTTTTTTAATATCACATATCTAACTTTTGAGATTTGGGGGATTGGGGAAGAGGCTGTTTATATTTTAATCTTTCATTTAATACAGAAAAAAGGAAATGGTTCCTTTGGGTCAGGAGCAAAATCCCTCACTAGAAAAAATTTGAATTCAACTCTTTTTAGTCATTTGCACTATCAATAATATGTTTATGATGCAAGTGGTCAATGAAACAAACACACAAACAGCCTCATAAACATCACAGGTTTTTACATTTGAAAATTTACCGGGCCCGGCCCCATGGCCAAATGGTTAAGTTTGTGTGCTCCGCTGCGGCAGCCCAGGGTTTCACTGGTTGGGATCCTGGGCGCAGACATAGCACTGCTCATCAAGCCATGCTGAGGCGGCATCCCACATGTCACAACTAGAAGGACCCACAACTAAGAATATACAACTATGTACCAGGGGGCTTTGGGAAGGAAAAAAATTAAAAACCTTTAAAAAAAATTTACCTATAACCCATAAAAGGGAGTCATTTTCTCTAAATCTTGGTCCCCAATAGCTTTACATATAGATCTTAAAAAATAGACTTCGTGCCTTCTTGTTTTGCAAATGAATTAAAAGACCTGGTGTTATCTGCTCTGTCATCATAAAATCTTTGAGTTGGAAAGGACCTTAGAAAGTCATCTGGTTCAACACCTGAATTTCAGTGCGCTTCTCCGAGTCAGAAAGGTAGAGAGCAGCAGGACACAGATGAGGACTGCAGTGCCTCCCACCGCGCCCACGTGCAAAAGGAAAGTTGTACTGTGGGCTTCTCAGAAACCCCTGTCAGAATTAGAGTACCATTTGCTTCATCCATACAAAGTGACCAAATTCAGCAGAGTCTGTATGGCTGTGTTTGGATTTTACCAAGTCCCTATTGATCATAGTCATGGGTGTTTCGGGGGGTTCCGTCCCAGCCCTGCTCTTCGGATATGTTAACATCTGAGCACAGCTGCACAGCTGGCCCAGGCTGCAGGCCCTGCCTGCTCTCAGCTGGGACCCATTCTACCTCTAGCTGCTGGAGGGGCAGACCCACCAAAGGCTTAAGTTGTGGGAAGGAGATCAGATTACAGAACCTGCAATTTGTGGGGGTGCTTGATACAAAGAGATCACATCATACTTTTGAATCACAAAATAATTTAATGGAAAAAACAGGAATCCCAAATGATTTCTGGTCCTGCCTTCAGAGAGATGTGTTAGAAATCCTTGCACATCCTCCCACACCATCACCCAGAAGGGATGAAAATGAAAAGGAGGAAAAAGTGATATTTCATATCATTCTCCTTCTCAAAGGCATATAAAAGTAAATGCCTGCTTGAAAGAATACTTTGCCAAATAGGATTATATAGGCTTTCCAAACTCACAAGTTGAAAGTTAAGTCTAATGTACACAGAAATATAACTGAATAAATCATCTTGGAAATAGAGTAGTCATTCATGTGTGCATCAAGGTACCTTGTCTGCCTGAAATGTTCTTTCTACTTCTTCCACTGGTTGTCCCATTCTCTACTAGAGGGATGATGACTAGGAATTCTTCATAAGCATTTTCATCAGTGACCTCCTCCCCACCACCCCCCGTTACCATTTGCTTTCTAAA
>NW_025795670.1:0-4474 GCF_021613505.1 Equus quagga
TTTAGAAAGCAAATGGTAACGGGGGGTGGTGGGGAGGAGGTCACTGATGAAAATGCTTATGAAGAATTCCTAGTCATCATCCCTCTAGTAGAGAATGGGACAACCAGTGGAAGAAGTAGAAAGAACATTTCAGGCAGACAAGGTACCTTGATGCACACATGAATGACTACTCTATTTCCAAGATGATTTATTCAGTTATATTTCTGTGTACATTAGACTTAACTTTCAACTTGTGAGTTTGGAAAGCCTATATAATCCTATTTGGCAAAGTATTCTTTCAAGCAGGCATTTACTTTTATATGCCTTTGAGAAGGAGAATGATATGAAATATCACTTTTTCCTCCTTTTCATTTTCATCCCTTCTGGGTGATGGTGTGGGAGGATGTGCAAGGATTTCTAACACATCTCTCTGAAGGCAGGACCAGAAATCATTTGGGATTCCTGTTTTTTCCATTAAATTATTTTGTGATTCAAAAGTATGATGTGATCTCTTTGTATCAAGCACCCCCACAAATTGCAGGTTCTGTAATCTGATCTCCTTCCCACAACTTAAGCCTTTGGTGGGTCTGCCCCTCCAGCAGCTAGAGGTAGAATGGGTCCCAGCTGAGAGCAGGCAGGGCCTGCAGCCTGGGCCAGCTGTGCAGCTGTGCTCAGATGTTAACATATCCGAAGAGCAGGGCTGGGACGGAACCCCCCGAAACACCCATGACTATGATCAATAGGGACTTGGTAAAATCCAAACACAGCCATACAGACTCTGCTGAATTTGGTCACTTTGTATGGATGAAGCAAATGGTACTCTAATTCTGACAGGGGTTTCTGAGAAGCCCACAGTACAACTTTCCTTTTGCACGTGGGCGCGGTGGGAGGCACTGCAGTCCTCATCTGTGTCCTGCTGCTCTCTACCTTTCTGACTCGGAGAAGCGCACTGAAATTCAGGTGTTGAACCAGATGACTTTCTAAGGTCCTTTCCAACTCAAAGATTTTATGATGACAGAGCAGATAACACCAGGTCTTTTAATTCATTTGCAAAACAAGAAGGCACGAAGTCTATTTTTTAAGATCTATATGTAAAGCTATTGGGGACCAAGATTTAGAGAAAATGACTCCCTTTTATGGGTTATAGGTAAATTTTTTTTAAAGGTTTTTAATTTTTTTCCTTCCCAAAGCCCCCTGGTACATAGTTGTATATTCTTAGTTGTGGGTCCTTCTAGTTGTGACATGTGGGATGCCGCCTCAGCATGGCTTGATGAGCAGTGCTATGTCTGCGCCCAGGATCCCAACCAGTGAAACCCTGGGCTGCCGCAGCGGAGCACACAAACTTAACCATTTGGCCATGGGGCCGGGCCCGGTAAATTTTCAAATGTAAAAACCTGTGATGTTTATGAGGCTGTTTGTGTGTTTGTTTCATTGACCACTTGCATCATAAACATATTATTGATAGTGCAAATGACTAAAAAGAGTTGAATTCAAATTTTTTCTAGTGAGGGATTTTGCTCCTGACCCAAAGGAACCATTTCCTTTTTTCTGTATTAAATGAAAGATTAAAATATAAACAGCCTCTTCCCCAATCCCCCAAATCTCAAAAGTTAGATATGTGATATTAAAAAAAAAGCAAACCAACGTCAGCTGCTAGGGTGTTTAGGGACCATTAGAAAATGGCCAGAAGCTCGACACTTAGACTTTATTGAAGATCTCAAACACCTGCATTCCTTGAGGTGCCTTGGGTTCCTCTCTTACCTGAGGAGCCGGAGTTCTGCCAGCAGAGTGGGGTTTTGCTGCGCCTTCTCTGGAGTGGGCTGAGAAGCTTGTTCATGCTCTAGCCGCAGCCTCTGGATCTCCTGTAAGATTTCTCTTGGGAGAGAGGAGGAAGGGAAGAAACCAGGGTCAGTTGACTTCCAGGATATCCAGGATCTAACATCCGAGCAGATCAGGGCCACTAGAACAAAGAAAGAGGGGTTCATCCTACGTTTTGGGGCAGAACAGACCCTCACTAGCCAACTGTGTTTACGAGGCGTTGGCTGTAGCTAGTTGGTACTGTGGGTGAGAGGATACTGTCTTCATCTCCAGAACATCCAACCATGAAGACTCTGCAGTATGTCACTGGAGCCTTCAAGCTGAGTGTTCTCACCAGGATCTAATAATCTCTCTGGTAAGTAACGTAATGCCGTGGTAATGTGTTCAACGTTGAGAAGTGCCCTGCTTAAGAGACAAAAATACATCTTCCTATTATTTATGATCGCAGTCTGACACCATAAAGTACCGGCAGCAAGTACGAGGTGCTTGGAGGGAAAATAAGGATAAATGGTACTCTCTTCACAAAGCTAAATAATCCCATTTTCTCACCAGGAATGAAATTCCTCTCACTGAACTTATCTGAGAAGCAACTCAGTTAGGCAAGATTCTTTCTCTTTTTCTTAACATTTTCAGCCTTAACGATGGATCTCAATGAGGGTAGTCTTAGAAGGAAAGTGCTTTTAAAAGGATTCACTGTAATTGAGTCTGTGACATAAGAGTGCTCTTGGCATGACCTCTGTCAGGGGTGAGATGCGTCAGTCTATTATTGATGTTGGGGCCTGGGCTGCCCTCTACTGAGGTGAACATTAGGCCGGCCATAAAGGGTAGGTGACCTGTGTAAGGCAAATTATCCTTAAGTGAGTTTGAAGCCATTAAGCAAGGTTGCAAGTCATGTGTTGTTGGGGGAAGGGTCAGTCTCCCTACCCAACAAAATGCATGAAAACCAAAAAGACAGAACAAAGCACCAAGAATGGAAGGTGAACTTGGGGAGCAAAGGAGTTGGCTTTCCATCTGACAGACTGCTTTACAACTGTCTGCTTCACAAACACACAAGAATCAAGAAGCTAATTACCAGTCACTGCACCTCTCATGGGTATGGTGAGAAGGTTGGACCACAATTCAGTGGTTTTCAACCTTTTTTTGTCCCCCTTGGTGTTCCATGATGGAAATCTTTAAAAGAAATCTTCTATGAAAACCCAATATGTCAAACAGTTAAAAGGGAGCTGCTCTGGATAAAGAAAGGCTGGGCCCCTGTGCTCCTAGGCTTTCCTCTGTCATCTTCAGGGTCCCACAGAACTCAGCCGGAACACCAGTGAACTTGGAATTCGAAGATCTCCTTCAGGGCTAACATCCTGATATTCCATGACTCCCACTAGTTCTCCTTGTTCATTCTAACGACAGAATCGTGCCAGAGTCATTTGGCCCAAGGAAGGGGAAGAGAGAAGCAGCTCTGATAAGAAAAAATAATGGTAAGATATGTAATAAGCATTGAGCACTTAGTGTAGATCCAGGAACTGTGCTATCTTCTTTAATCTTATTTTATTTAATCCTTAGAAAAATTCTATTATATATGGGCGCTACTATTATCTGTTTCATGAATGAGGAAATCAAAGCACAGACTGGTTAATGGACTTGCCAATAACAAGTATCTGGTAGAGGTGATTTGAACTCAGGCTGGGTAGCTCAAAGCCCGTATACATCAGACTCCCTCAGTCTTCTGGCACTTGCTCTGACTGGTGTAGCCCAGGCATGCTGCAACTTATATAATGTAATTTGAAGAGTCCCGCTACTGCTAATACTAACCACAACTGGCTCCTGCAAGGAAGGAAGCATTATCTTCTAAAGATCAGTGCTGAAATGTCCATGTTGACCTAGGGTAGTCATGAAGTGAAGTGAGCAGCTCCATCCTTCCCTGAAGTTTAGACATCTGATTATTGAGTTAATCATCACCTTGGAGACCATGGGACCCCTGGGGTGAATTTCCATGGTGCAAGAGTGTGACCTGGCTTCTGGGACATGGTTCTGGGGTCTTTGGAGAATGTGACGTTGCTGGCCTACAGTGATAAGTTCAAGATGGACTAGAACTCATCAGGCATGGGGCGCGGAACTCTAGGGGCCGTGAAAGAACTCAGGGACAGGATGAAGCTCTCTTTCTGCCATCTCTTCTCATTCCCATTTCATTACTCTCTCTCTGATCCTAAAAACATGCATTCAGAGAATGTAATCCAAAAATGTCCTGGAAACAAGCAGTAAGAGTGATATCATGCCACAGCCAGGTTCTTTCTGCTGATTCTGGAGTCTCACATGGAGGCAGATATCCCTGGGGTATTGCCTTAAAGAAAGTCCCAATTTCCCCTCAGGTGTGCTATCCCGTGCCTGGTGGAAGCAGAGGATTGGAAGGGAAAACAAAGTGCTTCGCGGAGGTGGGAGAGTAGGGGAACACTGCAACCACGATAAGGTGTTTGTGGGCCTGTGAGTTTTCATTTTAGTCTTTTTCTAAGAATGTGAAAATGTGCCAACCAAATCTGTACCTTCCTTTTAATTTTTTCTCTAAAGCATACTTTGAAGAAAGTATGAAAATTTTTCATAAGCATTTTCATTGTTTCCTCCAAGTTAGCATTTGCTTTCTGAAGTATTTGGTTCCCTTTGGATGGTACAGTCTAGGAAGGCATCTTGG
>NW_025795671.1:0-4474 GCF_021613505.1 Equus quagga
CCAAGATGCCTTCCTAGACTGTACCATCCAAAGGGAACCAAATACTTCAGAAAGCAAATGCTAACTTGGAGGAAACAATGAAAATGCTTATGAAAAATTTTCATACTTTCTTCAAAGTATGCTTTAGAGAAAAAATTAAAAGGAAGGTACAGATTTGGTTGGCACATTTTCACATTCTTAGAAAAAGACTAAAATGAAAACTCACAGGCCCACAAACACCTTATCGTGGTTGCAGTGTTCCCCTACTCTCCCACCTCCGCGAAGCACTTTGTTTTCCCTTCCAATCCTCTGCTTCCACCAGGCACGGGATAGCACACCTGAGGGGAAATTGGGACTTTCTTTAAGGCAATACCCCAGGGATATCTGCCTCCATGTGAGACTCCAGAATCAGCAGAAAGAACCTGGCTGTGGCATGATATCACTCTTACTGCTTGTTTCCAGGACATTTTTGGATTACATTCTCTGAATGCATGTTTTTAGGATCAGAGAGAGAGTAATGAAATGGGAATGAGAAGAGATGGCAGAAAGAGAGCTTCATCCTGTCCCTGAGTTCTTTCACGGCCCCTAGAGTTCCGCGCCCCATGCCTGATGAGTTCTAGTCCATCTTGAACTTATCACTGTAGGCCAGCAACGTCACATTCTCCAAAGACCCCAGAACCATGTCCCAGAAGCCAGGTCACACTCTTGCACCATGGAAATTCACCCCAGGGGTCCCATGGTCTCCAAGGTGATGATTAACTCAATAATCAGATGTCTAAACTTCAGGGAAGGATGGAGCTGCTCACTTCACTTCATGACTACCCTAGGTCAACATGGACATTTCAGCACTGATCTTTAGAAGATAATGCTTCCTTCCTTGCAGGAGCCAGTTGTGGTTAGTATTAGCAGTAGCGGGACTCTTCAAATTACATTATATAAGTTGCAGCATGCCTGGGCTACACCAGTCAGAGCAAGTGCCAGAAGACTGAGGGAGTCTGATGTATACGGGCTTTGAGCTACCCAGCCTGAGTTCAAATCACCTCTACCAGATACTTGTTATTGGCAAGTCCATTAACCAGTCTGTGCTTTGATTTCCTCATTCATGAAACAGATAATAGTAGCGCCCATATATAATAGAATTTTTCTAAGGATTAAATAAAATAAGATTAAAGAAGATAGCACAGTTCCTGGATCTACACTAAGTGCTCAATGCTTATTACATATCTTACCATTATTTTTTCTTATCAGAGCTGCTTCTCTCTTCCCCTTCCTTGGGCCAAATGACTCTGGCACGATTCTGTCGTTAGAATGAACAAGGAGAACTAGTGGGAGTCATGGAATATCAGGATGTTAGCCCTGAAGGAGATCTTCGAATTCCAAGTTCACTGGTGTTCCGGCTGAGTTCTGTGGGACCCTGAAGATGACAGAGGAAAGCCTAGGAGCACAGGGGCCCAGCCTTTCTTTATCCAGAGCAGCTCCCTTTTAACTGTTTGACATATTGGGTTTTCATAGAAGATTTCTTTTAAAGATTTCCATCATGGAACACCAAGGGGGACAAAAAAAGGTTGAAAACCACTGAATTGTGGTCCAACCTTCTCACCATACCCATGAGAGGTGCAGTGACTGGTAATTAGCTTCTTGATTCTTGTGTGTTTGTGAAGCAGACAGTTGTAAAGCAGTCTGTCAGATGGAAAGCCAACTCCTTTGCTCCCCAAGTTCACCTTCCATTCTTGGTGCTTTGTTCTGTCTTTTTGGTTTTCATGCATTTTGTTGGGTAGGGAGACTGACCCTTCCCCCAACAACACATGACTTGCAACCTTGCTTAATGGCTTCAAACTCACTTAAGGATAATTTGCCTTACACAGGTCACCTACCCTTTATGGCCGGCCTAATGTTCACCTCAGTAGAGGGCAGCCCAGGCCCCAACATCAATAATAGACTGACGCATCTCACCCCTGACAGAGGTCATGCCAAGAGCACTCTTATGTCACAGACTCAATTACAGTGAATCCTTTTAAAAGCACTTTCCTTCTAAGACTACCCTCATTGAGATCCATCGTTAAGGCTGAAAATGTTAAGAAAAAGAGAAAGAATCTTGCCTAACTGAGTTGCTTCTCAGATAAGTTCAGTGAGAGGAATTTCATTCCTGGTGAGAAAATGGGATTATTTAGCTTTGTGAAGAGAGTACCATTTATCCTTATTTTCCCTCCAAGCACCTCGTACTTGCTGCCGGTACTTTATGGTGTCAGACTGCGATCATAAATAATAGGAAGATGTATTTTTGTCTCTTAAGCAGGGCACTTCTCAACGTTGAACACATTACCACGGCATTACGTTACTTACCAGAGAGATTATTAGATCCTGGTGAGAACACTCAGCTTGAAGGCTCCAGTGACATACTGCAGAGTCTTCATGGTTGGATGTTCTGGAGATGAAGACAGTATCCTCTCACCCACAGTACCAACTAGCTACAGCCAACGCCTCGTAAACACAGTTGGCTAGTGAGGGTCTGTTCTGCCCCAAAACGTAGGATGAACCCCTCTTTCTTTGTTCTAGTGGCCCTGATCTGCTCGGATGTTAGATCCTGGATATCCTGGAAGTCAACTGACCCTGGTTTCTTCCCTTCCTCCTCTCTCCCAAGAGAAATCTTACAGGAGATCCAGAGGCTGCGGCTAGAGCATGAACAAGCTTCTCAGCCCACTCCAGAGAAGGCGCAGCAAAACCCCACTCTGCTGGCAGAACTCCGGCTCCTCAGGTAAGAGAGGAACCCAAGGCACCTCAAGGAATGCAGGTGTTTGAGATCTTCAATAAAGTCTAAGTGTCGAGCTTCTGGCCATTTTCTAATGGTCCCTAAACACCCTAGCAGCTGACGTTGGTTTGCTTTTTTTTTAATATCACATATCTAACTTTTGAGATTTGGGGGATTGGGGAAGAGGCTGTTTATATTTTAATCTTTCATTTAATACAGAAAAAAGGAAATGGTTCCTTTGGGTCAGGAGCAAAATCCCTCACTAGAAAAAATTTGAATTCAACTCTTTTTAGTCATTTGCACTATCAATAATATGTTTATGATGCAAGTGGTCAATGAAACAAACACACAAACAGCCTCATAAACATCACAGGTTTTTACATTTGAAAATTTACCGGGCCCGGCCCCATGGCCAAATGGTTAAGTTTGTGTGCTCCGCTGCGGCAGCCCAGGGTTTCACTGGTTGGGATCCTGGGCGCAGACATAGCACTGCTCATCAAGCCATGCTGAGGCGGCATCCCACATGTCACAACTAGAAGGACCCACAACTAAGAATATACAACTATGTACCAGGGGGCTTTGGGAAGGAAAAAAATTAAAAACCTTTAAAAAAAATTTACCTATAACCCATAAAAGGGAGTCATTTTCTCTAAATCTTGGTCCCCAATAGCTTTACATATAGATCTTAAAAAATAGACTTCGTGCCTTCTTGTTTTGCAAATGAATTAAAAGACCTGGTGTTATCTGCTCTGTCATCATAAAATCTTTGAGTTGGAAAGGACCTTAGAAAGTCATCTGGTTCAACACCTGAATTTCAGTGCGCTTCTCCGAGTCAGAAAGGTAGAGAGCAGCAGGACACAGATGAGGACTGCAGTGCCTCCCACCGCGCCCACGTGCAAAAGGAAAGTTGTACTGTGGGCTTCTCAGAAACCCCTGTCAGAATTAGAGTACCATTTGCTTCATCCATACAAAGTGACCAAATTCAGCAGAGTCTGTATGGCTGTGTTTGGATTTTACCAAGTCCCTATTGATCATAGTCATGGGTGTTTCGGGGGGTTCCGTCCCAGCCCTGCTCTTCGGATATGTTAACATCTGAGCACAGCTGCACAGCTGGCCCAGGCTGCAGGCCCTGCCTGCTCTCAGCTGGGACCCATTCTACCTCTAGCTGCTGGAGGGGCAGACCCACCAAAGGCTTAAGTTGTGGGAAGGAGATCAGATTACAGAACCTGCAATTTGTGGGGGTGCTTGATACAAAGAGATCACATCATACTTTTGAATCACAAAATAATTTAATGGAAAAAACAGGAATCCCAAATGATTTCTGGTCCTGCCTTCAGAGAGATGTGTTAGAAATCCTTGCACATCCTCCCACACCATCACCCAGAAGGGATGAAAATGAAAAGGAGGAAAAAGTGATATTTCATATCATTCTCCTTCTCAAAGGCATATAAAAGTAAATGCCTGCTTGAAAGAATACTTTGCCAAATAGGATTATATAGGCTTTCCAAACTCACAAGTTGAAAGTTAAGTCTAATGTACACAGAAATATAACTGAATAAATCATCTTGGAAATAGAGTAGTCATTCATGTGTGCATCAAGGTACCTTGTCTGCCTGAAATGTTCTTTCTACTTCTTCCACTGGTTGTCCCATTCTCTACTAGAGGGATGATGACTAGGAATTCTTCATAAGCATTTTCATCAGTGACCTCCTCCCCACCACCCCCCGTTACCATTTGCTTTCTAAA
>NW_025795672.1:0-4771 GCF_021613505.1 Equus quagga
CACAAATCCTATCATTTTCTTTCTGGATGCCATTTTTAAGCTTTTCTGTATCAAAATGAGTATTCAACCACTCTTCCAAAAACTGGGTCATTTCTTTCCTATTACTCAGTACTTGTTGAAATTCCATCTTTACGCTGTGGAAGTCACATTCCGAAAAATCTTTGAGAATTTCCTGTGTGAAAAATAAGCATTGAATCTCCTGAATCTTAGGAAAGTTTTTATCTAAATATCAGACAAATATCATAAAAAGGGGAAAATAACCTTACTGAACTTTCACTTCTAATATTTTGAAGTAAACATAATCCTAATTTATCCTCATTATATTAGAAATATAATTCTAATTTAAATAATAAAATTTTGGCAGTATAGGCTATGTAACAGAGGCACATCTACAAATTCTGCCTTTTGGCATTTTTAAAACCTGTTCGAAACAATGAATCTGTGACAGTGTCTGAAGTGCTTCTGGATGCAGCTTTTCTGTGCATACAGCAGGCCTTGCATGCATACTGGCAACTGCAGGGGCCTCACACTGCTGGGTGAGAGCAGGACACTCCATGTGGGGTTGCTACAATACAAATGTCTGTGACTCCCAGTCACAGATCTAGGAAGTTTTAGAAGGCATTTGGAAACTTATTCTGGCCTTCCAAGAAATCCTACTTGCTGATATTAAGTCTACTTTTCTATATCTGTGTAGTTCTGAAAGGAGGCTAGTCTATGACTTGGCACTCTTTACATCTGGCCAGCTGTCATTCTGCAACCTATTTCTTTCTCCCCAAAGCCCCAGTAGTACATAGTTGTATATCCTAGTTCTAGGTCCTTCTGGTTCTTCTCTGTGGGACACTGCCACAGCATGGCCTGACGAGCAGTGCCAGGTCCACGCCTAGGATCTGAATCAGCGAACCCCAGGCTGCCAAAGCAGAGCACAGGAACCCACTTGCTACGCCACCAGGCTGGCCCCTCTGCAAGCTGTTTTTAATTTCATAAATGAAAATGACTCTAAGCACATGAAGAGGTACCTTTCTATTTGATAAAAAGACAAAATCTAATTAAATCCATTTTAAATAAATCATACCTCAATATGTAGATCCATTTTCTGGCTCAACTGGAGGTCCCCTAATTCTCTGGATGGTACATCATCATCTTGTTGAAGATGCTGCATTTTACTTAGCAGTTCATTTTGCTTTTCCACTTCATCAATAAAAACCATTTCAAGTTTACTGATGGATTCATGTTGTTCTTCCTTTATCTTTGTAACATGGCTTAACACATACTTGCAGGAAAACATGAAACAAATTGGGAAATGAAACTTTTATCACGTTTAGAGGAAGTTCTAAACTCTCAAGACTAAGAGGTGGGGCGGCTTGTCTTGTTTGTCTCTATCCTCTGAGGAGTGAGGAAGAAGGGAAGAACCTCTCTCTATTCCCAAGTTTCTACTCTCAGCGTCTTCGGAGAGTGACTTCCAGACCTCTAGTTTCTTATTTCTGACTTCCTTCTGGAGCTACCTCAGGGATGTCCTACAGTTACCTCAGATTCAATATGTTTACAATGTAACATGATGCCTTTCCCTATAAACCCACCTTTTTTCTATTGCCTCCTTTTGGTTAATTATATCACGCAGTTTTCCCAGCGAGATTCATTTCAACATCCTCTCCTGCCTATGTCAGCTGGGTGGCCAACGTGAGTGTGCCCTGCCTCAGGACTTACCTGTCAAGTGTGGCTTAAAGGGGAAAAGAATTTGAATGCCCTGGTTCTATGGACCTCATGAATAAGTTCTGGATATCTGATTGTTAGGCTTTTGAAGACTATTAGAGCCTGAGGGGCAATCTACCTAGGTAGGGAAGATACCACTTCCTACTTCCTCAACTTCCACCATTCCTTAACAATTTACAATCTGGCCTCTTTCCTAACCACTCAACTAAAACTGCTCTGACAAAGGTCACCAGTAAGCTCTATTGTCAACAATTGAGGGGATCTCTTCATTCATGTTCTGGCTGTCTGAAGCATCTGCCACTCTTGACCACTTCATCTTTGACACAGTCTCCTCCACTGACTTGACCAATGGCACTTTTGCTCAGTTCTCTCTTATCTCTCTGACTTTTCCAACCTCAAACTCATGTGTTGCTCTCTTTTCTGCTACTGCCTCTTGAGAACTGATCTTTTCCAGAGTTCTCTTTTATCTTCACTCTATTATGCTTCTGGGTGGCCTCATTCACACCTGTTCTACTATCTATCACCAAATGCTGATGGATCCCACATCTTTATCTGTGGTCCTGATTTTTTCTCCTGACAAACCTCAGATTCACAACTAAAAGCCTACTTGGTTTCTCTTCCTGGATGTTCCATTATAGGTATTTCTATCTCAAAACATCTCAAATTAAACACCAGATCTCTCCTCCTGCCTCAGCTGCCTTCTCCCTTTCGTTTTTTCTTTCTATCAGTTAATGGCACCACTATCCACAAACCCGGCTAAGCCCAAATCCTGGGGCTCAGTCTGAACTTCCCTCCCCTCCCTCCACTGTCAAGCACATGGACCTACTATTGTAAACTGCCAAATATTTCTTTAACTTCTTTCATCCTTTCCATCCCTATGAATCCTTCCCCCATAGTACTGTCACCCATCACATCTCATCAGGACAATTGTAACTGCCTCTTGTCTCTTCTCTCTGCCACCAGGCTTATCATCCCCTGCAGACTCATTTCTTCTTTGTCTGTAGTGAAGTCTCTACAATGGCAACCCGATCACATTACTGCCACCACTTAAAATAACTGTCCAGTGACCCCTCCTCATCTCTAAAATGAACTGTAAGCTTTACTGCTTGAGCCCAGCTTCCAGTCCAGTCTTGTCTTCAACTTGTTCTCCAGGACATTGTCCACTACTGCACTTCTCACCTGTTCAAATGTCTGCCTCACCCACTGGACTAGGAGAGATTTAGCGGTTGCTCATCTCTGTCTCCCCAGCACCCTGACACATTGTTAAGGCCAAAGGCAGAGCTCAGGTTTTGTTGAATGAGCAGGTCCTAGATGCACTGAGGATCCTGCACATGCTATTCTCAGACCCATGCCATCTTTAATTCAGTAGCAAATGTACTAATGAGCAAATACACCAACTCCCAAAGCAGGACTTAAATATACTGGTTTGTAACTGAAATTAATGGCAATATTTACAAAGATATTACTAAAACAGGTGGTACCTTGAGTTTCTTCATGACTCTGTGGAACTCCAGGGAACATCTCTGGTTGGCAGTGAGAAGTTTCTGAATCTGTCTGGTTTGTGGATGTGGAAGTGAGAGGTTTGCGTTTACTCTAATTGAAAGCTCTCTTTGGGTTTCAATTTCCCTCTCCAAGTCAAGACAGAGTCCATTTAAGCACTCATAATGACTATCCATCTCTGTGTATCTCTTCAGAAGCTCCTAAAGGCAGTGAGAATTCATTCAATTTAATAATTCATTCTACTTTAACAATAAGTAGTCCTAGCTCTGGAATTGTAACAAAATTTATGCTTTAACGCTTTCTATAGGGCAGAAATAAATTGAGACTTTTGTGTATAAAAAACAAAAAGAAAATGTTATTGTCGATTTTGGATTATAGAAATAATTATAATCATTGTGGAAATTTAAGAAGTTTAAACTGTAGGGGAGGAAGATATTTCCTCTACACGCTCTAGGTCCTTCTGGCTGGACAGCGAATTAAATTCACATGAGACAGAATAACAGGAGAAAATTAAACAAAGCTTTATAACATGTATACATGGGAGAGACCCAGGAAAACTGAGCAACTCACCAAAATGGCGGAAGCTCTCACCTTAAATATCATCTTCAGCTAAAGACAAAGGAGGATGTTGTGGGTAGGGGGAGTCAGTATGGGAGGTTACCAGACAAGTACAGTAAACAAGAGTAAGGTTATTATGCAGATTTAAGTCCTTGCCTTCCGCATTGATAAGAGTTTCTAGAGGTAAGGTCATCCCCCTTCTTCCTGGTACAGAGAGGGAGACATCTTTACAGATGGAGATTTCCCTTACAAATGTAAATGTCTCTTACAAAGGGTAACTTCTACTTTTCAGGGTTTCTCTCATGTCTGCAGTTTTTGAAAGTAACCAGCCCAAAATAATCTTCATGCCAAAGAGATATATCTTGGGGTGGCCAATTCTAATCCTCTATAAAACAGCTATAACAAAGAAAACCAGAAACAACCATTGTTATCATTTTGATACATTTTCTTTTAGTCTTCTAAACATCCATGATTTGAATGAACATTTACAAAGTTGGAAGAGAAATTTGCATGAATTCAATCTAGTATGTATTGTAGCTCAAGGCTGAATGCTAGCTTCTGTTGACAATAGGTGGTGTGAGTGAGCAGATAAAACTGATGAGGATCAAGGATGCCTCAGGGAGAAAAGCCCAAGGCTTCCTGGCCTACATACCAATCTATATCATCCTCACAGAAGCACGGGACATCCTGACCTCATTCAATCTGATTCTTACCCAAAGTTATAAGACCACCTGATAACCAGACTCCACCTGCACTGATACTTTTTTTACCTAATTTTTCCTTTGTCTTGTAAAGAAGCAACTCACATACTTATGCCTTATAAATTTAGCCCTACCCTCAACCCATGTTTGCAGCTCTTCACTGCCCATAGGTCCTGTCCCCATGCTACTCCATGCTACTTCCTGAATAAAAGAGCACTACTGCCAGACCTTGAGAGTCCAAGAAATGTTTCTTTTGACTCCTCAGCTCACTGAGCCAGCATCAAAACGAGTGACAACAAATC
>NW_025795673.1:0-7783 GCF_021613505.1 Equus quagga
CAGGTCACCTTGGGCTTCTCTAGCTGGGGCAGCCTTAATCCACATCATAAACCCCCCCTGAACCCATTTGGCCCCGAAATCTTTTGGGGATATGGACGATGGTCAGTCTTCTCTAACTACTTCCGGCTGTACAAGGTCGTAGAGCTGTCCCTAAATGGGGCCATAGGTATAGATAGGAGGTTCAGCGGACCGGAAGACTGCACCCGTGGAGTCCAAGGCTGACAAGGCATCCAAAGCCTCTGGGGACGAGAGAATCATTTGACGAGTTGTGGTCCAGGAGGTGAAACTTTGTTGACATGCGGAAGACAAACAACGAAACAGACAACAAATTATAATAAGAAATACAAGCAGTATGATTAACCCAATGAATAAGGTTTTGATAGCAGTCCAGAAACCTGGACCTGACCAAGAGTTCAACCAATCGTTTAGAGATAGTGGAGGGTCAGACATGGACTTAATTTGGTGGCTCATATCAGACAGGAAGCCGGAGATATTTTGATGGTAGTCAGGAATATAGACACAACATTCAGTTTTTATAATGGCACAGGTGCCCCCCTGTGCTGCTGTCAAGACATCCAGTGCCATTCGGTTTGGGAGGACTGCCTTACGCATTTGGGATACTTCTAAATCGAGCAGCGAAAGGCTATTTGTGTATCATTTAATGCCTTCATAGTAAATTTGTTTAGGACTTCCATGTGCAAGATAACACTTTCAATTCCTAATTGGGGAAGGAAAATTGAGGAAAGATGGTCATACCAGTGGAAGACAGAGCGGGTCCAGCGCTGTTGCAGGTTGGGTAGGTTAGCAGGGGGAGATATACTAAATGTAGTTCTACCCTGCATCCAGACGAAACCTAGGGTGCATCGTCCAATCCATCCAGGTGGCAGCCAAGGCCATAAGTTGGAGCCACATAGCCACTGAGTGCCATTAGGGGCTAACCAACGTGTGCTTGGTCGTCTATCCCAGTCAGTCCCAAACCAATCAGTATTTTTTAAGCTTATGATATGAGAACACATATGACGGGGAATCTGTCCCATAGGTCGGGTGCTATTAGGCCACGTATCACAGGTGTGATTGGTTTGTTCCCAACATAGAGTGGCCTTTTGACTGAGTTGACCACTAGTAGGAGTGAGCCAAATATATTCGTCCCAAATTTGATATAGTCCATCCTGTGTGTATCGATAAGCTGGGGACTTTACCTTTGGAACTTGTTGTTCATGATCCACTTGTGACAAGGCAAATCTAGTCAGTGTTTGGGCAGTAGTATTGAAGGAAAAGGTTTGATTGTGGCCTGGGAGCTCCCAGGTATCAGAGACAGATGGCCACAAGGAGACATTATGATTAGTAATAGATGAATCTTGTAGAAGAGAAGAGCTAGAAATGTATTGTGTAGTGAAGAGAAGCATTGCATGCCAATCAGTACCCTGGAGGGGTGAGACCCACCAGGGGAGGCCAGAAGTACCGGACAGAGGCAAGAGTCCACAAACCCAACACGTGGTTTGGTTACGGAGCTCAGCATAATGTTGAGCCCATTTAAAAAAAAAATTGTCTGTCATTACAAAAGGTGATAAGAAGAAAATAATCAAGATAGGGTTCATTTTGTTCTAAAAAGCAGTTTTAAATCACTGGTTTGTTCACAAGAGTAGTCTGGTTGAACAGCAGGATCTGGATCAGCTTTGTCCTGAAAAGAAGTCATAAGTTTTACTTGGGAAATATGAGTTCAAGAAGTATGATCTTTTAATTTTACAGCTGTGGGAGTACTTAGAATGACTTGATAAGGTCCTTTCCATTTTGGGCTTAACTCATCGGAATGTGTTTTCCAATCTTTTAAATATACCATATCTCCAGGATTTACCTGGCAAGGTATATCGGCAGACAATGGTTCCGGCTTAGGTAAATGATTATTAACATAGTCATTTAGTTCCTTTTGTATCAGACCAGCCTCAATGGAATATTGACATAATTGGTGGTAATCAGAGTCAAATACTATATCGGTGGATAGAAAGGGCCTTCCATACAGGATTTCATAAGGGCTTAACCCTAAACTACTCTTAGGAGCCTTTCTCATCTGTAGGAGGCCAATAGGTAATAGTGTAATCCAGGTTTCCTGAGTCTCGAGACTTAACTTAGAGAGATGTCGTTTTAGAGTATGATTTGCCTTCTCCACTTTCCCAGAGGATTGTGGATGCCAAGCCGAATGCAAATAGTATTCGATTTGCAAAGCTGAAGAGACCTGTTGTGTTATTTGAGCTATGAAAGAGGGACCATTATCACTCTGTAAGGTCTTGGGCAAGCCAAAGCGTGGGATAATTTCCCTTAAAAGGGCCTTTGTTACTTCGATTGCCCGTTCGCTTCGACAAGGGAAGGCCTCAATCCAGCCTGTAAAGGTATCGACAAATACCAAAAGATATTTATAGCCATGGCATGGAGGCATTTGGGTAAAATCCATTTGCCAATCTTCCCCAGGATAGGTGCCCCGTCGTTGTATAGGCCGTAACAGAGGAGGTGGTCTAGCTGCCCCCTCTGGATTGACTTGAGCACAAGTGGCACAAGAGCGGCAGACCTGTCTAATGGTGGCATGGAAAGTAAGGCCATCGAAGGATTTAAAAAGTAGCTGAGTCAATGATTGTTTGCCAAAATGGGTAGCCTGATGAATTCCATTAACTAATTTCCATTGAAGGCTTTTAGGTATGAAAATTTTTCCCTGGTCATTAATTAGCCAAGACTGTTTTGTTTCCTGGGTATACCCCTTTTCTTGAGCCAGGGTTATTTCTTGAGTTGTATAAGTAGGACTAATAAGGCCCAAAGCAGGGGGAGTGGGAAGTAAGCTTAAAAGGGTACTTTGTTTAGCTGCCCGTTTAGCTTCCCGGTCAGCAAAATTATTACCCTTGCTCTCAAGGGATAAATCCTTCTGATGTCCCCGGCAATGGACCACAGCCACTTGCTTAGGAAGAAGCACAGAGTTTAAAAGAGCCAAAATCTCTGCTCCGTATTTGATAGGGGAGTTCTTTGTATTGAGTAAACCCCTTTCCTTCCATATGATCCCATGTGCATGTAGGACCAAGAAGGCATATTTTGAGTCAGTGTAAATATTGATAACCATATCCTTCGCCAGGTGAAGGGCTCGGGTAAGAGCGATGAGTTCAGCCTTTTGAGCAGACGTATTGGCTGGAAGGGCTTGTGCCTCAATGACGTGCAAGGCATTTACTATGGCATAGCCTGCCTTGCGTATGCCCTGCTCTATGAAGCTACTGCCATCTATAAACCAGGTGTCCTCTGCATTATCTATGGGGGAATCCAGCAGGTCAGGCCTGCTGGAGTACACTTGTTCTATGACTTCAGAGCATGTATGCTCCAAATCCTGGACCGGGTAGTCAGGACCGGGCATAAATTCTGCTGGATTAATTGTCTGACAAACCTTAAGGATGATATCAGGTGTGTCTAGGAGGATGGCCTGATATTTAGTTAGACGTCCTCCAGTCATCCATTGATGTCCCTTAGTTTGTAACACGGCTTGTACCTGATGAGGAGTCATGACTGTTAAAGGCTGTCCCATAGTTAATTTAGAGGCCTCCTCAACTAACAGAGCTGTAGCTGCTACAGCCCTTAAGCATGCTGGCCATCCCAAAGCCACTGAGTCTAGAGTCTTTGAGAAATATCCAACAATTTGGGTCTCTGGGCCTAGTCTTTGGGTGAGGGTACCGAGGGCCTGGCCCTGCTTTTCAGTAACATAAAGAGTAAAAGGCTTGTTGACATTAGGCAGAGCCAGGGCTGGGGCGGAAGACAGCTGCTGTTGAATCGACCGAAAGGCCTTGTCTTCCTTTTGTGTCCACTCCAGAGGTTCTGTATCAGGTCCTCTGGTTGCTTCATATAAAGGCTTTGCTATTACCCCGAACTGAGGAAGTCATAAACGACAGAATCCTGCCATACCCAGGAAAGTGCGAAGTTGTTTTTTTGTCTTTGGTGGTCCAAGTTCGAGGATAGCCTTTTTCCTATTTATAGAAAGTGCCCGGTGTCCTGGGGTTAAATCATAGCCCAAATAGGACACTTGTTGTTGTGAAATTTGTGCCTTTTGTGGGGACACTCTATATCCCCGTTGGGCTAAGAAATTAAGGACAAGGACAGTATTGTGGTCAGAATTCTCCTTTGTGGGACTACAAATAAGAATATCATCAACATATTGTATTAAACCACCAACAGGGAGTTGGACATCCCGCAGATCCTTGCCTAGGGCACTTCCAAACAAATGTGGGCTATCCCGAAAACCTTGAGGGAGGACTGTCCACGTCAGCTGGATAGGAAGAGCTTCATTAGGAAACTTACATTCGAAGGCGAATAAAGGTTGGGAAGTTTCATCCAGAGGAATACAAAAGAAAGCATCCTTTAAATCCAGGACTGTAAACCAGTTAGAGTTTTCTGGGATTTGGGAAAGTATAGTATATGGGTTAGGCACGATGGGGTGGATGGGAACAGTGGCCTCATTAATTATGCGGAGGTCCTGGACCAAACGATAATCTCCATTTGGCTTCTTTACAGGCAAGATAGGAGTGTTATAGGGAGATTGACATCGTTTAAGGAGGCCATGACTGAGGAATTTTAATATAAGGGGTTGTAATCCTTCAATTGCCTCTGGCTTTAAAGGGTATTGCCTCTTATGGGGTACAAGAGAAGAGTCCTGCAGAGTAATAGAGACTGGCTGTGCTGTTATAGCTCTTCCTGGAAGAGAGCAGTCCCAAACCTGGGGATCAACTGCTTCCCATATATGGGGTGGAATATTAGAGGGTATCTGGGAAACAACAGAGCTTGGAGACAAAGCGACAAACAAGCCATCCTCCTCACGTGTTAGAATAAATTGGCTTCCCAATTTTTTCATCAAGTCTCGCCCTAATAGTGGAGTAGGACAAGTAGGTAGGACTAGGAAAGTATGGGAAAACACCTGAGTCCGATATTGGCAACTTAAAGGAAAGGTTTGGTAACAAAACTTAGAGTCACCCTCTATTCCGACAATTTTTTGATGGGACTTACGAGTTGGGCCAGAGTGGCAAACAAGTACAGAGTAAGTGGCTCCCGTATCAATAAGAAAATTGATCTGCTTACCTTCCACATCCAGAGTAACCCGGGGCTCAGTCTGTTCGATGGTAATGGGAGCCGGACTGGCCTCTGGGCCCCTTCAGGCGGAGTCCTCAGGATCATATCTCCGGGCAGGGAAGTGTGTTCTTGGCCCCTCCTCACTCTGGAGTCGAGGACAATCACGCTTCCAATGTCCCTCTCGCTTGCAGAGAGGACATGGCCCAGGAGGAAGATCCTTTCTTGGGCACCGTTTTCTCCAGTGTCTAAGTTGACAGCAACGGTAACAAGCGGACTTACCTGGGCCTCCGGCATTGGTAGTCTGAGACTTGGGCCCCTGGTTAGCCTGTTTCTGTGGCGTATCCGCAATGGCGGCTGCTAAAATGTGAGCCTGTGCCTTACCCTGTAACTTTGCCCTTCTGTACTTATCCTGTTTAAGAGTCAAGTCCCGATCATTAAACACCTGAGTAGCAACCTCCAAAAGTCTCTGTACAGGTGTTTGAGGGCCTAAGGCCAGTTTAGTCAGTTTTCTGCGTATGTCTGGGGCAGATTGGCTAATGAAGTGCATGTTTAGAATAGTAATCCCTTCTGGAGAAGTAGGGTCTAGATTAGTGTATTTTCGAATAGCTTCGGCTAATCTACCCTGAAAAAGGGCAGGGTTTTCATCTGTTCCCTGAGTTATTTCCCGGAGTTTGTCAAAATTGACTGGCTCTGTAAATCCCTTCTTCATTCCCTCTATTAAACAAGTAACCATGTGATTCCGTTGTCCTCGATCTTCTTCATCCCTATAATCCCATTTGGGGTCTGTATCTGGCACCGCAGTGCCTCCTACTGGATATTTATGTCTGTCTCTAGTATGTAATTCATCTGCAAATTCACGTGCTCCCGCCCAAATACGATTTCTTTCGTCTGTAGCACAGCAATGAGTAAGAATAATATAAATATCCTGCCAAGTCAACTCAAACATCATGACAAGCTGTTGAAAGCCATCAATAAACTGGGAAGGATTTTCTGAATATCTACCCAGTTGTGTCTTAAGTTGAGCCGTATCCGACATTGAAAATGGCACATGGACTCGAATGGTCCCCATTTCCCCATTTGCTACCTCACGGAGGGGGAAATGTCCAGTATTATATGAGGTCCCACTCCTCGTACGACCTGTAGGGCTTATGGGGATTGAGGCCTCAATTTTAGGTTCCCTGTCATAGGGAGGAGGCATTTTGGTCTTTGAATCCTCAGGAGAGGTTAATTCGGCAGGAGCTGCAGGAGCCTTAGGAATAGGTCTAACAAGGCAGTCATCATCTAATATATCAGGGGTAGGTTTTTCTACTTTAGTTGGGGAAGCTAGACACATGCGACAAACCGCTCTGAGTTCAGGATCTTGATATAGGGCCATGAATGCTTGAGTATAAGGGATTTCAGACCATTTTCCCAGGCGGCGGCAAAATAAGTCTAGTTGAAGAATAGCATTAAAGCTTAGGGTGCCGTTCGTGGGCCATTTTTCCTCATTCAGATTATATTGAGGCCAGACAGTATTACAGTAAAAGATAAGTCTCTTTTTCTTTAGATCTTGCAAGTCAAGTTTTGCCCAGTTATTTAAAAGGCAACCCAAAGGTGAATCCTTAGGTATGGAATTAGAGGCTCCCATGGTCCTAAGAAGCAAAAAGACAAAAGAAGAGAGATGAAAGAGACGGGTCCATTACCTTGAAAATCCCCCCTGAACCTAGGGCAGCGTCCTACCCATCGTTCCTACTGTGGGGTTCCTATAGCAAGGGGTGATGGGGGCGTCCCCCGGCATTGCATCCCTTGTATACCTTCCCTGTTATGCCTGGCAGTAACAGGTGCCTGGTGGACATCTTTCCTATTCTGCCTGGCAGCATAGGCCTGGTGAATGGTCCCCGAGAGAAAAGGAGAGAGAAAAGGAGCCATTACCTTGAAAATCCCCCCACTGGGGTTCCTGTAGCAAGGGATGATGGGGGCATCCCTTGAACATCTTCCCTATTCTGCCTGGCAGTAATAGGTGCCTGGTGAATGGTCCCCAGGATAAAAGGACAAAGACAGTGAGAAAGAGAAAGACAGTGAGGAATTTTCCGCCAGTCTGGGGGACATTCTACCCAATTGCATCCTGGAGCCATTCTCCCAAGAAGGGGTTCCCATACTCCACCAAAGGTTAGAGTTTGGTACTTTCCTTGAACTGGAGTCCCAAGTGGGACTTTCCTCGCAGTTCAGAGCGTGGTCAGGTGCCAGAGGGAGGGATCCCAATCCAGCCTTAGGAAAAGAAACCTTCCACGGGAGTCTTGGAGATTGGCGGCCGTCCTAATGACTTAAGTGGCCGACCCGCGCCCACGTAAAATTTGTCTATTAGAGATAGAGTCAGGAAGGAATGGATTAATTCATTCTCCATCACCCTGAGGCTTAAGGTACTGATTCTCTTCAAGCTGAATGCCACAATTTGCCCCATAGAGTAGCCATGGGCAGCAAACGTGGATTCATACAGCCATCCAAGAAAGTTCCCGATGGAGAAGTGAATTTAGATCCATCCTTGAAAAAGAGAAAGGCACAAAGAAGAAAAGGGCACTTACCAGAACTCGAGCTCACAAGCCGATGAAGCAATTCCCCGTACGGGAGTTCCCCGTACGGAAGATCCCCTGAAGCAAGGTCCCCGTACGGGCCACCAGAAATGATGCGGGGTCGGTGAGCCGAGGAGTCGAAAGAA
>NW_025795674.1:0-7783 GCF_021613505.1 Equus quagga
TTCTTTCGACTCCTCGGCTCACCGACCCCGCATCATTTCTGGTGGCCCGTACGGGGACCTTGCTTCAGGGGATCTTCCGTACGGGGAACTCCCGTACGGGGAATTGCTTCATCGGCTTGTGAGCTCGAGTTCTGGTAAGTGCCCTTTTCTTCTTTGTGCCTTTCTCTTTTTCAAGGATGGATCTAAATTCACTTCTCCATCGGGAACTTTCTTGGATGGCTGTATGAATCCACGTTTGCTGCCCATGGCTACTCTATGGGGCAAATTGTGGCATTCAGCTTGAAGAGAATCAGTACCTTAAGCCTCAGGGTGATGGAGAATGAATTAATCCATTCCTTCCTGACTCTATCTCTAATAGACAAATTTTACGTGGGCGCGGGTCGGCCACTTAAGTCATTAGGACGGCCGCCAATCTCCAAGACTCCCGTGGAAGGTTTCTTTTCCTAAGGCTGGATTGGGATCCCTCCCTCTGGCACCTGACCACGCTCTGAACTGCGAGGAAAGTCCCACTTGGGACTCCAGTTCAAGGAAAGTACCAAACTCTAACCTTTGGTGGAGTATGGGAACCCCTTCTTGGGAGAATGGCTCCAGGATGCAATTGGGTAGAATGTCCCCCAGACTGGCGGAAAATTCCTCACTGTCTTTCTCTTTCTCACTGTCTTTGTCCTTTTATCCTGGGGACCATTCACCAGGCACCTATTACTGCCAGGCAGAATAGGGAAGATGTTCAAGGGATGCCCCCATCATCCCTTGCTACAGGAACCCCAGTGGGGGGATTTTCAAGGTAATGGCTCCTTTTCTCTCTCCTTTTCTCTCGGGGACCATTCACCAGGCCTATGCTGCCAGGCAGAATAGGAAAGATGTCCACCAGGCACCTGTTACTGCCAGGCATAACAGGGAAGGTATACAAGGGATGCAATGCCGGGGGACGCCCCCATCACCCCTTGCTATAGGAACCCCACAGTAGGAACGATGGGTAGGACGCTGCCCTAGGTTCAGGGGGGATTTTCAAGGTAATGGACCCGTCTCTTTCATCTCTCTTCTTTTGTCTTTTTGCTTCTTAGGACCATGGGAGCCTCTAATTCCATACCTAAGGATTCACCTTTGGGTTGCCTTTTAAATAACTGGGCAAAACTTGACTTGCAAGATCTAAAGAAAAAGAGACTTATCTTTTACTGTAATACTGTCTGGCCTCAATATAATCTGAATGAGGAAAAATGGCCCACGAACGGCACCCTAAGCTTTAATGCTATTCTTCAACTAGACTTATTTTGCCGCCGCCTGGGAAAATGGTCTGAAATCCCTTATACTCAAGCATTCATGGCCCTATATCAAGATCCTGAACTCAGAGCGGTTTGTCGCATGTGTCTAGCTTCCCCAACTAAAGTAGAAAAACCTACCCCTGATATATTAGATGATGACTGCCTTGTTAGACCTATTCCTAAGGCTCCTGCAGCTCCTGCCGAATTAACCTCTCCTGAGGATTCAAAGACCAAAATGCCTCCTCCCTATGACAGGGAACCTAAAATTGAGGCCTCAATCCCCATAAGCCCTACAGGTCGTACGAGGAGTGGGACCTCATATAATACTGGACATTTCCCCCTCCGTGAGGTAGCAAATGGGGAAATGGGGACCATTCGAGTCCATGTGCCATTTTCAATGTCGGATACGGCTCAACTTAAGACACAACTGGGTAGATATTCAGAAAATCCTTCCCAGTTTATTGATGGCTTTCAACAGCTTGTCATGATGTTTGAGTTGACTTGGCAGGATATTTATATTATTCTTACTCATTGCTGTGCTACAGACGAAAGAAATCGTATTTGGGCGGGAGCACGTGAATTTGCAGATGAATTACATACTAGAGACAGACATAAATATCCAGTAGGAGGCACTGCGGTGCCAGATACAGACCCCAAATGGGATTATAGGGATGAAGAAGATCGAGGACAACGGAATCACATGGTTACTTGTTTAATAGAGGGAATGAAGAAGGGATTTACAGAGCCAGTCAATTTTGACAAACTCCGGGAAATAACTCAGGGAACAGATGAAAACCCTGCCCTTTTTCAGGGTAGATTAGCCGAAGCTATTCGAAAATACACTAATCTAGACCCTACTTCTCCAGAAGGGATTACTATTCTAAACATGCACTTCATTAGCCAATCTGCCCCAGACATACGCAGAAAACTGACTAAACTGGCCTTAGGCCCTCAAACACCTGTACAGAGACTTTTGGAGGTTGCTACTCAGGTGTTTAATGATCGGGACTTGACTCTTAAACAGGATAAGTACAGAAGGGCAAAGTTACAGGGTAAGGCACAGGCTCACATTTTAGCAGCCGCCATTGCGGATACGCCACAGAAACAGGCTAACCAGGGGCCCAAGTCTCAGACTACCAATGCCGGAGGCCCAGGTAAGTCCGCTTGTTACCGTTGCTGTCAACTTAGACACTGGAGAAAACGGTGCCCAAGAAAGGATCTTCCTCCTGGGCCATGTCCTCTCTGCAAGCGAGAGGGACATTGGAAGCGTGATTGTCCTCGACTCCAGAGTGAGGAGGGGCCAAGAACACACTTCCCTGCCCGGAGATATGATCCTGAGGACTCCGCCTGAAGGGGCCCAGAGGCCAGTCCGGCTCCCATTACCATCGAACAGACTGAGCCCCGGGTTACTCTGGATGTGGAAGGTAAGCAGATCAATTTTCTTATTGATACGGGAGCCACTTACTCTGTACTTGTTTGCCACTCTGGCCCAACTCGTAAGTCCCATCAAAAAATTGTCGGAATAGAGGGTGACTCTAAGTTTTGTTACCAAACCTTTCCTTTAAGTTGCCAATATCGGACTCAGGTGTTTTCCCATACTTTCCTAGTCCTACCTACTTGTCCTACTCCACTATTAGGGCGAGACTTGATGAAAAAATTGGGAAGCCAATTTATTCTAACACGTGAGGAGGATGGCTTGTTTGTCGCTTTGTCTCCAAGCTCTGTTGTTTCCCAGATACCCTCTAATATTCCACCCCATATATGGGAAGCAGTTGATCCCCAGGTTTGGGACTGCTCTCTTCCAGGAAGAGCTATAACAGCACAGCCAGTCTCTATTACTCTGCAGGACTCTTCTCTTGTACCCCATAAGAGGCAATACCCTTTAAAGCCAGAGGCAATTGAAGGATTACAACCCCTTATATTAAAATTCCTCAGTCATGGCCTCCTTAAACGATGTCAATCTCCCTATAACACTCCTATCTTGCCTGTAAAGAAGCCAAATGGAGATTATCGTTTGGTCCAGGACCTCCGCATAATTAATGAGGCCACTGTTCCCATCCACCCCATCGTGCCTAACCCATATACTATACTTTCCCAAATCCCAGAAAACTCTAACTGGTTTACAGTCCTGGATTTAAAGGATGCTTTCTTTTGTATTCCTCTGGATGAAACTTCCCAACCTTTATTCGCCTTCGAATGTAAGTTTCCTAATGAAGCTCTTCCTATCCAGCTGACGTGGACAGTCCTCCCTCAAGGTTTTCGGGATAGCCCACATTTGTTTGGAAGTGCCCTAGGCAAGGATCTGCGGGATGTCCAACTCCCTGTTGGTGGTTTAATACAATATGTTGATGATATTCTTATTTGTAGTCCCACAAAGGAGAATTCTGACCACAATACTGTCCTTGTCCTTAATTTCTTAGCCCAACGGGGATATAGAGTGTCCCCACAAAAGGCACAAATTTCACAACAACAAGTGTCCTATTTGGGCTATGATTTAACCCCAGGACACCGGGCACTTTCTATAAATAGGAAAAAGGCTATCCTCGAACTTGGACCACCAAAGACAAAAAAACAACTTCGCACTTTCCTGGGTATGGCAGGATTCTGTCGTTTATGACTTCCTCAGTTCGGGGTAATAGCAAAGCCTTTATATGAAGCAACCAGAGGACCTGATACAGAACCTCTGGAGTGGACACAAAAGGAAGACAAGGCCTTTCGGTCGATTCAACAGCAGCTGTCTTCCGCCCCAGCCCTGGCTCTGCCTAATGTCAACAAGCCTTTTACTCTTTATGTTACTGAAAAGCAGGGCCAGGCCCTCGGTACCCTCACCCAAAGACTAGGCCCAGAGACCCAAATTGTTGGATATTTCTCAAAGACTCTAGACTCAGTGGCTTTGGGATGGCCAGCATGCTTAAGGGCTGTAGCAGCTACAGCTCTGTTAGTTGAGGAGGCCTCTAAATTAACTATGGGACAGCCTTTAACAGTCATGACTCCTCATCAGGTACAAGCCGTGTTACAAACTAAGGGACATCAATGGATGACTGGAGGACGTCTAACTAAATATCAGGCCATCCTCCTAGACACACCTGATATCATCCTTAAGGTTTGTCAGACAATTAATCCAGCAGAATTTATGCCCGGTCCTGACTACCCGGTCCAGGATTTGGAGCATACATGCTCTGAAGTCATAGAACAAGTGTACTCCAGCAGGCCTGACCTGCTGGATTCCCCCATAGATAATGCAGAGGACACCTGGTTTATAGATGGCAGTAGCTTCATAGAGCAGGGCATACGCAAGGCAGGCTATGCCATAGTAAATGCCTTGCACGTCATTGAGGCACAAGCCCTTCCAGCCAATACGTCTGCTCAAAAGGCTGAACTCATCGCTCTTACCCGAGCCCTTCACCTGGCGAAGGATATGGTTATCAATATTTACACTGACTCAAAATATGCCTTCTTGGTCCTACATGCACATGGGATCATATGGAAGGAAAGGGGTTTACTCAATACAAAGAACTCCCCTATCAAATACGGAGCAGAGATTTTGGCTCTTTTAAACTCTGTGCTTCTTCCTAAGCAAGTGGCTGTGGTCCATTGCCGGGGACATCAGAAGGATTTATCCCTTGAGAGCAAGGGTAATAATTTTGCTGACCGGGAAGCTAAACGGGCAGCTAAACAAAGTACCCTTTTAAGCTTACTTCCCACTCCCCCTGCTTTGGGCCTTATTAGTCCTACTTATACAACTCAAGAAATAACCCTGGCTCAAGAAAAGGGGTATACCCAGGAAACAAAACAGTCTTGGCTAATTAATGACCAGGGAAAAATTTTCATACCTAAAAGCCTTCAATGGAAATTAGTTAATGGAATTCATCAGGCTACCCATTTTGGCAAACAATCATTGACTCAGCTACTTTTTAAATCCTTCGATGGCCTTACTTTCCATGCCACCATTAGACAGGTCTGCCGCTCTTGTGCCACTTGTGCTCAAGTCAATCCAGAGGGGGCAGCTAGACCACCTCCTCTGTTACGGCCTATACAACGACGGGGCACCTATCCTGGGGAAGATTGGCAAATGGATTTTACCCAAATGCCTCCATGCCATGGCTATAAATATCTTTTGGTATTTGTCGATACCTTTACAGGCTGGATTGAGGCCTTCCCTTGTCGAAGCGAACGGGCAATCGAAGTAACAAAGGCCCTTTTAAGGGAAATTATCCCACGCTTTGGCTTGCCCAAGACCTTACAGAGTGATAATGGTCCCTCTTTCATAGCTCAAATAACACAACAGGTCTCTTCAGCTTTGCAAATCGAATACTATTTGCATTCGGCTTGGCATCCACAATCCTCTGGGAAAGTGGAGAAGGCAAATCATACTCTAAAACGACATCTCTCTAAGTTAAGTCTCGAGACTCAGGAAACCTGGATTACACTATTACCTATTGGCCTCCTACAGATGAGAAAGGCTCCTAAGAGTAGTTTAGGGTTAAGCCCTTATGAAATCCTGTATGGAAGGCCCTTTCTATCCACCGATATAGTATTTGACTCTGATTACCACCAATTATGTCAATATTCCATTGAGGCTGGTCTGATACAAAAGGAACTAAATGACTATGTTAATAATCATTTACCTAAGCCGGAACCATTGTCTGCCGATATACCTTGCCAGGTAAATCCTGGAGATATGGTATATTTAAAAGATTGGAAAACACATTCCGATGAGTTAAGCCCAAAATGGAAAGGACCTTATCAAGTCATTCTAAGTACTCCCACAGCTGTAAAATTAAAAGATCATACTTCTTGAACTCATATTTCCCAAGTAAAACTTATGACTTCTTTTCAGGACAAAGCTGATCCAGATCCTGCTGTTCAACCAGACTACTCTTGTGAACAAACCAGTGATTTAAAACTGCTTTTTAGAACAAAATGAACCCTATCTTGATTATTTTCTTCTTATCACCTTTTGTAATGACAGACAATTTTTTTTTTAAATGGGCTCAACATTATGCTGAGCTCCGTAACCAAACCACGTGTTGGGTTTGTGGACTCTTGCCTCTGTCCGGTACTTCTGGCCTCCCCTGGTGGGTCTCACCCCTCCAGGGTACTGATTGGCATGCAATGCTTCTCTTCACTACACAATACATTTCTAGCTCTTCTCTTCTACAAGATTCATCTATTACTAATCATAATGTCTCCTTGTGGCCATCTGTCTCTGATACCTGGGAGCTCCCAGGCCACAATCAAACCTTTTCCTTCAATACTACTGCCCAAACACTGACTAGATTTGCCTTGTCACAAGTGGATCATGAACAACAAGTTCCAAAGGTAAAGTCCCCAGCTTATCGATACACACAGGATGGACTATATCAAATTTGGGACGAATATATTTGGCTCACTCCTACTAGTGGTCAACTCAGTCAAAAGGCCACTCTATGTTGGGAACAAACCAATCACACCTGTGATACGTGGCCTAATAGCACCCGACCTATGGGACAGATTCCCCGTCATATGTGTTCTCATATCATAAGCTTAAAAAATACTGATTGGTTTGGGACTGACTGGGATAGACGACCAAGCACACGTTGGTTAGCCCCTAATGGCACTCAGTGGCTATGTGGCTCCAACTTATGGCCTTGGCTGCCACCTGGATGGATTGGACGATGCACCCTAGGTTTCGTCTGGATGCAGGGTAGAACTACATTTAGTATATCTCCCCCTGCTAACCTACCCAACCTGCAACAGCGCTGGACCCGCTCTGTCTTCCACTGGTATGACCATCTTTCCTCAATTTTCCTTCCCCAATTAGGAATTGAAAGTGTTATCTTGCACATGGAAGTCCTAAACAAATTTACTATGAAGGCATTAAATGATACACAAATAGCCTTTCGCTGCTCGATTTAGAAGTATCCCAAATGCGTAAGGCAGTCCTCCCAAACCGAATGGCACTGGATGTCTTGACAGCAGCACAGGGGGGCACCTGTGCCATTATAAAAACTGAATGTTGTGTCTATATTCCTGACTACCATCAAAATATCTCCGGCTTCCTGTCTGATATGAGCCACCAAATTAAGTCCATGTCTGACCCTCCACTATCTCTAAACGATTGGTTGAACTCTTGGTCAGGTCCAGGTTTCTGGACTGCTATCAAAACCTTATTCATTGGGTTAATCATACTGCTTGTATTTCTTATTATAATTTGTTGTCTGTTTCGTTGTTTGTCTTCCGCATGTCAACAAAGTTTCACCTCCTGGACCACAACTCGTCAAATGATTCTCTCGTCCCCAGAGGCTTTGGATGCCTTGTCAGCCTTGGACTCCACGGGTGCAGTCTTCCGGTCCGCTGAACCTCCTATCTATACCTATGGCCCCATTTAGGGACAGCTCTACGACCTTGTACAGCCGGAAGTAGTTAGAGAAGACTGACCATCGTCCATATCCCCAAAAGATTTCGGGGCCAAATGGGTTCAGGGGGGGTTTATGATGTGGATTAAGGCTGCCCCAGCTAGAGAAGCCCAAGGTGACCTG
>NW_025795675.1:0-6858 GCF_021613505.1 Equus quagga
AAGAGTGCCTGGTATTTTGTAATCTTGGCAAGCCATGCTGTGGTAGGTGTCCGACATATAAAGTAGAGGAAGATGGGCACGGATGTTAGCTCAGGGCCAGACTTCCTCAGCAAAAAGAGGAGGATTGGCGGCACATGTTAGCTCAGGGCTATCTTCCTCAAAAAAAAAAAAAAGAAAGAAAGAAAAAGTCAAAACTATACAGAAAATTACCCAGAGAGAAGTCTTGTTTACATACCTTCCTCGCAAAGTCCATTTCCCTTCCATCTATGGTAACTATTTTGTTGATTTCTTATTTATCCATCAGATATTTCTTTTTACAAATATAGCATTTTGTTTATATGTATGCGTGTATATATATTAATGGGTGTACATAATTTTATTTAAATTTTTATTGTAAAATATAACAAAACAGAGAGAAAACGCATAAAACAGTTTAACAAGTTGTTATAAAATGATCACCCATATAACACCCACCCAAAGGAAGAAAGAAAACAAGACCCTCATTCCAGAAGCCCCCTGATAGCATGTCTTTCCCAAGTTATAACTCCTTCTCTCTCTTCCATTATTCTAGTCGTGCTCATTATTCTAACTTTTATAATATTTATGCCCTTGTTTTTCTTTATAGTTTTGCCAACTTACTGGGCATTCCTAAACAATATATGTAAATTTTGTCTGACTTTCAACTTCATATAAATGAAGTTGAAACATACACTGCGAATTCTGTTGTGTCTGGCTTCTTTTGCTCAATCGTATGTATTTAAGATTCATCCATATTCTCTCATGTAATAGTACTTCATCCATTTTCACTGTTATGTGGTATTTCATTGTATGATTATATTACACTATATTTTACATTCTACTATCGATGGGGCTATCAGGAAAAATACCACGATCAATATTCTTGTGCATGTAACTTTACAGTCCACATGAGCGTGTGTTTCTGTAGGGTGTCACCTGGCAGTGGTTTTGCTGATCAGAGAGTAGGTGTGTCTTTAGACTTATGGATTCTGCCTATTTTTAAAAAGCGATTTTACCAGTTGACTCTCTCACCAGTAGTCCTTGTCATTCCACATTCTTGCCAGCATTTGATATTACCATTTTTAAATACTTGTCACAAATTCTGGGTGTGTAGTAGTGGCTCGTGTGATTTTAACTTCAATTTCTCGATTACTTATGAGATTACACATTTTATTTTAAGTTTTGGATATTTGAATACCTGATTGACCATTGACTGGGGAGCCCATCCTCTCCCCATAGCTCTGCAGGGCATCTTCATCATGAATCATGTGTCCATGTGTGGGTCTGTTTTGGGGCTCTCTATTCCGTTCAGTGAATCTGTTTGTCTACCCCAGAACCAATACCAGGCAGTCTGCATTACTATAGTTTTGTAATAATTTTGGATTTCTGGTGGACAAGACCTGCATTTTTGTTCCTCTTTAAATAGGCATGGGCAATTTTTCGGCCTTTTGCACCTTCGTATGACTCTTTTTAATCAATTTGCAGAATTAAAAAAAATTGCTGTTGAGATTTTAATTGTGATTATATTGAATTTGTAGTTTAATTTGGTATCAACTGAGATATTATTAACATGGTGTATCTTTCCATTAATACTATTTTTGTTATTTATTTCTAATGTAATTCATTGTGACCAGAAAACGTATTTCACATAACTTGTCTTTTGAGATTTAGTGAGACTCAATTTTTACGCAGTATACAATCAATTTTGTAAATGTTCCACATGTGTATTCTATAATTGACAGCTTTATAAATAGAACTGGTTTTAAAATCATGTTGTTCAAATCTTCTACATCATTACCAATCTTTTGTCTACTTATTTTACCAAATACTGAGAGATATGTATGAAAATCTCTCAGGATGATTGTGAATTTGTCTGCTTGTCCATGTGTTAGGGTGTATTTTGAAATTTGCTTTATTTATTTAACACCATATTATTAGATGCATAGCTATTTATAATTATTACGCATTCCTGGAAAATTGAATTTTTTATCATTATAGAAAAACCTTTCTTATTTCTACAAATGAGGTTTGCATTAAGGTCTATACCAACGTCCTTTGGTTACTATTTGCATGATGTATCTTTTCCTACTAGATTTGTTTGAATCAGGATTCAAACAAGGTACACACATTGCATTTGGTTAAGTCACCTACCTTTCTCTTAATAGTTATAGTGCTATTCAAATTAGCTATTACCTAGTAGGTGACTTGTAATAGTTTGTGCTTTTCAATGAATTGGTCCATTTCATCTAAGATGTCAAATTTACAGGTGCAGAGTTGTTTGTAGTATTTCCTTATTATATTTTCGATGTCCGCGGAGTCTGTGGTGATAGCCTCTGTTTCATTCCTGGCATTGGTAATTCTTGTCTTCTCTTATTTTTCACTTGATTTTTCTATATTTTCAGTTAAATGTGATAAGAAATGGATTTTTCAACAAATTCTACTTTGGCTTTGTTGGGATCTTTGAAAGAATAGATTGATGCCCTTCATTGCATCTTTGTTTCTGGGAAATTTTCCACCATTATCTCTTCCAATAGTAACTATTCCTATTTTTTCTCTTTTTTCCTCTGGCATTCCAATCAGATTATGTTCTATTTTTCTCACTCTATTCTTTGTATCTTCCCTTTCTTCTGTGCTTTTTGTCTTTTTCCCTCTTCACTTATTTTTGGATTTTTCTCTCCAATGTGTGTAGCAACTCACTGCTTGTCTCTTCAGTTGTGTTCAATGTGCTGTTAAACCCAATCACTGGTTCTAATTTTTAGGTATTGTAGTTTTTTTACTTCCATCATTTCGGTTGATTCTTTTTCAAATCTCCAAAATCTTTTCTTATAGTTCCTGGGTCATTGCTGAGATTTTCAAATTAGACTTTTATTTCCTTGAACATAGTAAGCATAGTTGCTTTATATAATGAAGTTCTTTGAAGTTAATTTTGGACTTCCTCTTTTCTCCCTATCCCATGATGTTCCTAAGCGATTTTCTTATTCCCATGGCTCTGACACCATCCATAATTACAATGAATTCCAAATTAATCTTTCTGACCCAGACCTCTCTTCTGAACTCCAACTGCCATGTGGATGCCTCTCAAGCATCCAAAAGTTCAATATAGCACTAACTTCTGGATCACCTTCCTCCTTCCCCAATCACTAAAATGTAATCTAGACTGCCGGAAACACAGTAAGTACCATTATCTCCCAATTGCTAAAACCGGGAATCTGGGACTCATTGATATCTCCCGTGCTTTGATGCTAGCATCCAACCAGTTATCTAGTCCTGTGTACTCTACATCAAAAATATATTGTTTCAGTTGTTCAGGATATGATCTGGAGATCTAATGTACAGCATGGTGACTATAGTTAATAATATCTATTTTATATTTCAAACTTGTAAAAGGGTAGATCTTAAGTGTTCTCATCATACACACAGAAAAAGGCAACTGTGTGAAGTGGTGGATATGTTAATTAGTTTAATTGTAGTAATCATCTCACAATGCATATGTGTATTAAAATATTATGTTGTACACCTTAAATACACACAGTTTTATTTGTCAATTATGCTTTGATAAAGCTGGAAAAAATTTAGCTACTAAAAGAATAAAAAAAATACATATATATATATATATAAAAATCTGGAACCCACCCTGTTCCCTCTGTCTCTGCTTCTCTCCATCCTTGCCCATTGCCAAGCCTGTTATAAAGTCCTTTAAACTGGGCTTCCTATTTCACTTCTTAGTCCCCATATCTTCACAACAGGTTTTCACAAAAGAGCAAGTAGGAGCTTTTTAAAATGTAAATTGGATCGTGTTACTCACCTTCATTGGACTCTAATTTTCCTGGGGAAAAAGTCAAAATCATTAACATGATGTACAAGAGACTACATGACCTGAACTTGCCTATATCTCTAACCTCACCTAATGCCATTTGTTATGCTCCGAGAGCATCAACCTTCTTTTGGTTTCTCAAGATTTCCACCTCCCCTTCTATGTCAGGAAATCTCTCTCTTCAAAGAGACAGTAAGCTCCATGAGGACAAAGACTTCCATCTCTTTTTCACCGTTGTTTACGAAAGCACCAGGAACAGTGCCAATTTGTACTTGGGGAATACTGTTAGGTGAATGCAGCCAAGACTATTATGAGCATAAACTCAAAGTCGAATGCAAGAGTTGGACATAAGAAACCTTAAAAATGAACAAGGAATAGGACTTGAATTATTAATTATTTTTTTTAAAGATTGGCCCTATTCTAACATGTTGCCAATCTTTGTTTTTTGTTTTCCTTCTTCATTTCCCCAAAGCCCCCCAGTACATAGTTGTATATTCTAGTTGTAGGTCCTTCTGGTTCTGCTATGTGGGACGCCACCTCAGCATGGCTTGATGAGTGGTGCTAGGTCCCCGCCCAGGATCTGAACCCGCAAAACCCTGGGCCACCAAGGCAGAACACGTGAACTTAACCACTTGGCCATGGCACCGGCCGCTGGACTTGAATAATTTAACTTCAAATTAAGACGCAGAGAGGTAGCAGATGTGACTAAAACCCTCCCCATGGAGAGCTAAGAAAAAAGGATAAAACATTGGAAAGTCATCCAAAACAATAGCTGACTGATATGGCACAGTAGGGGGAAGTTGAGGACGTAGAAAGAAAGATTTGTGCAGAGATAATAGACTCATTTATCACAGCAATGTATAGAATGTTCAAGCAATGGAACAATATAGAAAAAATATTGAATGGGCAGTGGGAAGTGTGGCCTCAAAGCTCAGGAAGATATCAGCTCTTAGACAAAAACTGAAGCGGCAGGAGTGAAATCCCCACAAGGTAAATGATAAAGAAATGTGGTTGATAGTGATAGAATTTCAGGGAACGCCTTCCTTTACAGAGTGCAAGGAAAACATGAAGCAAACAATTGAGCAAAGAATGACCAGAAAGGTAGGAAAAAATGGGATAATGTAGTGCTACAAAAGACAAGAAAGGAAAGGAAGATTTTCGGAAGAGGTTAACCAGCGTAGGGAAGCCAAATGCCTTAGAGAATTAAAAGGAAACTGAAAAAGAGTTCTGATGGATAATAGTGAGATTCTTGGCAATCTTAAAATTTAGGGAGGTGGCCTTAGGGTTTAGGGACAGAATGCTTATGTCCTGGGAAGTAGGGACTAGACGTCGTATTTGTACAAGAGGATGGTACACAGTCCTGTATCAACCCTTAAGCCTCTTCTCTCCTTCTCCTCACAGTTCTGAAGCCAGTGGATCTACATGCCATACATCAGGCAGGGCCCCTGATGGCGGTGGAGACCGCTCGGGGCATCACGTTAAACTGGTGAGCCCACGGCTGGCCCCTGTGCTGCCTCCGTGCACCAGTGGCCTCCTTGCATTCCGTGGCCAAGCAGCTGAGCGGCCTGGCCGGGGGCCCCCACACGGTGGTGGTGCTGGGCCCGGGTGCTCACTTCACCACCTTCCCTCCATCCATCTTTGTGCGACGACTGGCAGGGATCCGGGCAGCCGTGGCTGCACTGCTGGCCCGGGAACCCCGCACTCTTGTGATCATCAAACTGGCCAACACCGGCTACAAGTCTGTGTATGGCAGCGACTGGTTCACCCTGCAGATTAACCGGCTCCTCCGAGCTGCCTTTGCTGACCTCCGTGTGGCCTTTGTGGACGCCTGGGAAATGACCTCCAGTCTGGCCCTGCCCGACAACATCCACCCAGGACGGCTTATCGTCAGCAACGAGGTGGACGTCCTCCTCTCCTTCATCTGCCCCGCTTAAGCCCTCCTGCAGGTTTTGGGGCTGTGTGGACGGAGGCCGTTGGGATTGTGAAGAGGACCGGAGACATGATGGGACCCTGAACTAGCAGTGATTCAGAGAAGAGTGATTAACCCAAGACTTACTACCTAAGGTTAATCACCGTTAACATCTTGGTGACCATCTGTTCATACATTTGCCTATGCATCACACATATATGTGTGTAATTCTACATAAATGAGATGATATTTTACATGCCTTTTTCTTTTTTGAGGAAGATCAGCCCTGTGCTAACATCCGTGCCCATCTTCCTCCACTTTATACGTGGGACGCCTGCCACAGCATGGCTTGATGAGCAGTGCATAAGACTACAACCGGGATCTGAACCTGTGAACCCCAGGGCCAGCAAAGTGGAGGGTGCTAACTCAAACGCTACACCACCAGGCCGGCCCCATGCCTTCTTTTTAATTCTCTTTTTTTGGAAATTTTTATTGGTTTAATCGTAGATTATGCAGTTGTAAGTTATAATACACAGAGATCCCTCATACCCTTTCCTCAGTTTCTCCCAATGGTAACATCTTGCAAAACTGCAGTACAATATCGCAACTGGGATATTAACATTGGTACAATCCACCAATCTTATTCAGATTTCCCCAGTTTTATTGTATTTATTTGTATAGGCAAGTATTGAGTTTTATGCAGCTTTGTCCCATGTATATGTTCATGTCTAATTCTTTTTTTTTGCATTTTGATGAGGAAGATTGGGCCTGAGCTAACATCTGTTGCCAACTATTCTCTTTTTGCTTAAGGAAGGTTGTCACTGAGCTAACGTCTGTGCCAGTTTTCCTGTATTTTGTATGTGGGACATCACCACAGCATGGATTGATGGGCGGTGTGTGGGTCCACACCCAGAATCCAAACCCACAAACCCCAGGCCACTATTCTTGATCCTGGGTAAATGGCTTAACAATTCAGTGCCTCAGTGTCCCCACTTGTAAATGGAGATGAGAATAGTATTTCATGGACTTTTGTAAAAGAATATATGAAATAATACATGGAAAGCACATAGAAGAGTGCCTGGTATTTTGTAATCTTGGCAAGCCATGCTGTGGTAGG
>NW_025795676.1:0-6854 GCF_021613505.1 Equus quagga
CCTACCACAGCATGGCTTGCCAAGATTACAAAATACCAGGCACTCTTCTATGTGCTTTCCATGTATTATTTCATATATTCTTTTACAAAAGTCCATGAAATACTATTCTCATCTCCATTTACAAGTGGGGACACTGAGGCACTGAATTGTTAAGCCATTTACCCAGGATCAAGAATAGTGGCCTGGGGTTTGTGGGTTTGGATTCTGGGTGTGGACCCACACACCGCCCATCAATCCATGCTGTGGTGATGTCCCACATACAAAATACAGGAAAACTGGCACAGACGTTAGCTCAGTGACAACCTTCCTTAAGCAAAAAGAGAATAGTTGGCAACAGATGTTAGCTCAGGCCCAATCTTCCTCATCAAAATGCAAAAAAAAAGAATTAGACATGAACATATACATGGGACAAAGCTGCATAAAACTCAATACTTGCCTATACAAATAAATACAATAAAACTGGGGAAATCTGAATAAGATTGGTGGATTGTACCAATGTTAATATCCCAGTTGCGATATTGTACTGCAGTTTTGCAAGATGTTACCATTGGGAGAAACTGAGGAAAGGGTATGAGGGATCTCTGTGTATTATAACTTACAACTGCATAATCTACGATTAAACCAATAAAAATTTCCAAAAAAAGAGAATTAAAAAGAAGGCATGGGGCCGGCCTGGTGGTGTAGCGTTTGAGTTAGCACCCTCCACTTTGCTGGCCCTGGGGTTCACAGGTTCAGATCCCGGTTGTAGTCTTATGCACTGCTCATCAAGCCATGCTGTGGCAGGCGTCCCACGTATAAAGTGGAGGAAGATGGGCACGGATGTTAGCACAGGGCTGATCTTCCTCAAAAAAGAAAAAGGCATGTAAAATATCATCTCATTTATGTAGAATTACACACATATATGTGTGATGCATAGGCAAATGTATGAACAGATGGTCACCAAGATGTTAACGGTGATTAACCTTAGGTAGTAAGTCTTGGGTTAATCACTCTTCTCTGAATCACTGCTAGTTCAGGGTCCCATCATGTCTCCGGTCCTCTTCACAATCCCAACGGCCTCCGTCCACACAGCCCCAAAACCTGCAGGAGGGCTTAAGCGGGGCAGATGAAGGAGAGGAGGACGTCCACCTCGTTGCTGACGATAAGCCGTCCTGGGTGGATGTTGTCGGGCAGGGCCAGACTGGAGGTCATTTCCCAGGCGTCCACAAAGGCCACACGGAGGTCAGCAAAGGCAGCTCGGAGGAGCCGGTTAATCTGCAGGGTGAACCAGTCGCTGCCATACACAGACTTGTAGCCGGTGTTGGCCAGTTTGATGATCACAAGAGTGCGGGGTTCCCGGGCCAGCAGTGCAGCCACGGCTGCCCGGATCCCTGCCAGTCGTCGCACAAAGATGGATGGAGGGAAGGTGGTGAAGTGAGCACCCGGGCCCAGCACCACCACCGTGTGGGGGCCCCCGGCCAGGCCGCTCAGCTGCTTGGCCACGGAATGCAAGGAGGCCACTGGTGCACGGAGGCAGCACAGGGGCCAGCCGTGGGCTCACCAGTTTAACGTGATGCCCCGAGCGGTCTCCACCGCCATCAGGGGCCCTGCCTGATGTATGGCATGTAGATCCACTGGCTTCAGAACTGTGAGGAGAAGGAGAGAAGAGGCTTAAGGGTTGATACAGGACTGTGTACCATCCTCTTGTACAAATACGACGTCTAGTCCCTACTTCCCAGGACATAAGCATTCTGTCCCTAAACCCTAAGGCCACCTCCCTAAATTTTAAGATTGCCAAGAATCTCACTATTATCCATCAGAACTCTTTTTCAGTTTCCTTTTAATTCTCTAAGGCATTTGGCTTCCCTACGCTGGTTAACCTCTTCCGAAAATCTTCCTTTCCTTTCTTGTCTTTTGTAGCACTACATTATCCCATTTTTTCCTACCTTTCTGGTCATTCTTTGCTCAATTGTTTGCTTCATGTTTTCCTTGCACTCTGTAAAGGAAGGCGTTCCCTGAAATTCTATCACTATCAACCACATTTCTTTATCATTTACCTTGTGGGGATTTCACTCCTGCCGCTTCAGTTTTTGTCTAAGAGCTGATATCTTCCTGAGCTTTGAGGCCACACTTCCCACTGCCCATTCAATATTTTTTCTATATTGTTCCATTGCTTGAACATTCTATACATTGCTGTGATAAATGAGTCTATTATCTCTGCACAAATCTTTCTTTCTACGTCCTCAACTTCCCCCTACTGTGCCATATCAGTCAGCTATTGTTTTGGATGACTTTCCAATGTTTTATCCTTTTTTCTTAGCTCTCCATGGGGAGGGTTTTAGTCACATCTGCTACCTCTCTGCGTCTTAATTTGAAGTTAAATTATTCAAGTCCAGCGGCCGGTGCCATGGCCAAGTGGTTAAGTTCACGTGTTCTGCCTTGGTGGCCCAGGGTTTTGCGGGTTCAGATCCTGGGCGGGGACCTAGCACCACTCATCAAGCCATGCTGAGGTGGCGTCCCACATAGCAGAACCAGAAGGACCTACAACTAGAATATACAACTATGTACTGGGGGGCTTTGGGGAAATGAAGAAGGAAAACAAAAAACAAAGATTGGCAACATGTTAGAATAGGGCCAATCTTTAAAAAAAATAATAATTCAAGTCCTATTCCTTGTTCATTTTTAAGGTTTCTTATGTCCAACTCTTGCATTCGACTTTGAGTTTATGCTCATAATAGTCTTGGCTGCATTCACCTAACAGTATTCCCCAAGTACAAATTGGCACTGTTCCTGGTGCTTTCGTAAACAACGGTGAAAAAGAGATGGAAGTCTTTGTCCTCATGGAGCTTACTGTCTCTTTGAAGAGAGAGATTTCCTGACATAGAAGGGGAGGTGGAAATCTTGAGAAACCAAAAGAAGGTTGATGCTCTCGGAGCATAACAAATGGCATTAGGTGAGGTTAGAGATATAGGCAAGTTCAGGTCATGTAGTCTCTTGTACATCATGTTAATGATTTTGACTTTTTCCCCAGGAAAATTAGAGTCCAATGAAGGTGAGTAACACGATCCAATTTACATTTTAAAAAGCTCCTACTTGCTCTTTTGTGAAAACCTGTTGTGAAGATATGGGGACTAAGAAGTGAAATAGGAAGCCCAGTTTAAAGGACTTTATAACAGGCTTGGCAATGGGCAAGGATGGAGAGAAGCAGAGACAGAGGGAACAGGGTGGGTTCCAGATTTTTATATATATATATATATGTATTTTTTTTATTCTTTTAGTAGCTAAATTTTTTCCAGCTTTATCAAAGCATAATTGACAAATAAAACTGTGTGTATTTAAGGTGTACAACATAATATTTTAATACACATATGCATTGTGAGATGATTACTACAATTAAACTAATTAACATATCCACCACTTCACACAGTTGCCTTTTTCTGTGTGTATGATGAGAACACTTAAGATCTACCCTTTTACAAGTTTGAAATATAAAATAGATATTATTAACTATAGTCACCATGCTGTACATTAGATCTCCAGATCATATCCTGAACAACTGAAACAATATATTTTTGATGTAGAGTACACAGGACTAGATAACTGGTTGGATGCTAGCATCAAAGCACGGGAGATATCAATGAGTCCCAGATTCCCGGTTTTAGCAATTGGGAGATAATGGTACTTACTGTGTTTCCGGCAGTCTAGATTACATTTTAGTGATTGGGGAAGGAGGAAGGTGATCCAGAAGTTAGTGCTATATTGAACTTTTGGATGCTTGAGAGGCATCCACATGGCAGTTGGAGTTCAGAAGAGAGGTCTGGGTCAGAAAGATTAATTTGGAATTCATTGTAATTATGGATGGTGTCAGAGCCATGGGAATAAGAAAATCGCTTAGGAACATCATGGGATAGGGAGAAAAGAGGAAGTCCAAAATTAACTTCAAAGAACTTCATTATATAAAGCAACTATGCTTACTATGTTCAAGGAAATAAAAGTCTAATTTGAAAATCTCAGCAATGACCCAGGAACTATAAGAAAAGATTTTGGAGATTTGAAAAAGAATCAACCGAAATGATGGAAGTAAAAAAACTACAATACCTAAAAATTAGAACCAGTGATTGGGTTTAACAGCACATTGAACACAACTGAAGAGACAAGCAGTGAGTTGCTACACACATTGGAGAGAAAAATCCAAAAATAAGTGAAGAGGGAAAAAGACAAAAAGCACAGAAGAAAGGGAAGATACAAAGAATAGAGTGAGAAAAATAGAACATAATCTGATTGGAATGCCAGAGGAAAAAAGAGAAAAAATAGGAATAGTTACTATTGGAAGAGATAATGGTGGAAAATTTCCCAGAAACAAAGATGCAATGAAGGGCATCAATCTATTCTTTCAAAGATCCCAACAAAGCCAAAGTAGAATTTGTTGAAAAATCCATTTCTTATCACATTTAACTGAAAATATAGAAAAATCAAGTGAAAAATAAGAGAAGACAAGAATTACCAATGCCAGGAATGAAACAGAGGCTATCACCACAGACTCCGCGGACATCGAAAATATAATAAGGAAATACTACAAACAACTCTGCACCTGTAAATTTGACATCTTAGATGAAATGGACCAATTCATTGAAAAGCACAAACTATTACAAGTCACCTACTAGGTAATAGCTAATTTGAATAGCACTATAACTATTAAGAGAAAGGTAGGTGACTTAACCAAATGCAATGTGTGTACCTTGTTTGAATCCTGATTCAAACAAATCTAGTAGGAAAAGATACATCATGCAAATAGTAACCAAAGGACGTTGGTATAGACCTTAATGCAAACCTCATTTGTAGAAATAAGAAAGGTTTTTCTATAATGATAAAAAATTCAATTTTCCAGGAATGCGTAATAATTATAAATAGCTATGCATCTAATAATATGGTGTTAAATAAATAAAGCAAATTTCAAAATACACCCTAACACATGGACAAGCAGACAAATTCACAATCATCCTGAGAGATTTTCATACATATCTCTCAGTATTTGGTAAAATAAGTAGACAAAAGATTGGTAATGATGTAGAAGATTTGAACAACATGATTTTAAAACCAGTTCTATTTATAAAGCTGTCAATTATAGAATACACATGTGGAACATTTACAAAATTGATTGTATACTGCGTAAAAATTGAGTCTCACTAAATCTCAAAAGACAAGTTATGTGAAATACGTTTTCTGGTCACAATGAATTACATTAGAAATAAATAACAAAAATAGTATTAATGGAAAGATACACCATGTTAATAATATCTCAGTTGATACCAAATTAAACTACAAATTCAATATAATCACAATTAAAATCTCAACAGCAATTTTTTTTAATTCTGCAAATTGATTAAAAAGAGTCATACGAAGGTGCAAAAGGCCGAAAAATTGCCCATGCCTATTTAAAGAGGAACAAAAATGCAGGTCTTGTCCACCAGAAATCCAAAATTATTACAAAACTATAGTAATGCAGACTGCCTGGTATTGGTTCTGGGGTAGACAAACAGATTCACTGAACGGAATAGAGAGCCCCAAAACAGACCCACACATGGACACATGATTCATGATGAAGATGCCCTGCAGAGCTATGGGGAGAGGATGGGCTCCCCAGTCAATGGTCAATCAGGTATTCAAATATCCAAAACTTAAAATAAAATGTGTAATCTCATAAGTAATCGAGAAATTGAAGTTAAAATCACACGAGCCACTACTACACACCCAGAATTTGTGACAAGTATTTAAAAATGGTAATATCAAATGCTGGCAAGAATGTGGAATGACAAGGACTACTGGTGAGAGAGTCAACTGGTAAAATCGCTTTTTAAAAATAGGCAGAATCCATAAGTCTAAAGACACACCTACTCTCTGATCAGCAAAACCACTGCCAGGTGACACCCTACAGAAACACACGCTCATGTGGACTGTAAAGTTACATGCACAAGAATATTGATCGTGGTATTTTTCCTGATAGCCCCATCGATAGTAGAATGTAAAATATAGTGTAATATAATCATACAATGAAATACCACATAACAGTGAAAATGGATGAAGTACTATTACATGAGAGAATATGGATGAATCTTAAATACATACGATTGAGCAAAAGAAGCCAGACACAACAGAATTCGCAGTGTATGTTTCAACTTCATTTATATGAAGTTGAAAGTCAGACAAAATTTACATATATTGTTTAGGAATGCCCAGTAAGTTGGCAAAACTATAAAGAAAAACAAGGGCATAAATATTATAAAAGTTAGAATAATGAGCACGACTAGAATAATGGAAGAGAGAGAAGGAGTTATAACTTGGGAAAGACATGCTATCAGGGGGCTTCTGGAATGAGGGTCTTGTTTTCTTTCTTCCTTTGGGTGGGTGTTATATGGGTGATCATTTTATAACAACTTGTTAAACTGTTTTATGCGTTTTCTCTCTGTTTTGTTATATTTTACAATAAAAATTTAAATAAAATTATGTACACCCATTAATATATATACACGCATACATATAAACAAAATGCTATATTTGTAAAAAGAAATATCTGATGGATAAATAAGAAATCAACAAAATAGTTACCATAGATGGAAGGGAAATGGACTTTGCGAGGAAGGTATGTAAACAAGACTTCTCTCTGGGTAATTTTCTGTATAGTTTTGACTTTTTCTTTCTTTCTTTTTTTTTTTTTTGAGGAAGATAGCCCTGAGCTAACATGTGCCGCCAATCCTCCTCTTTTTGCTGAGGAAGTCTGGCCCTGAGCTAACATCCGTGCCCATCTTCCTCTACTTTATATGTCGGACACCTACCACAGCATGGCTTGCCAAGATTACAAAATACCAGGCACTCTT
>NW_025795677.1:0-6854 GCF_021613505.1 Equus quagga
AAGAGTGCCTGGTATTTTGTAATCTTGGCAAGCCATGCTGTGGTAGGTGTCCGACATATAAAGTAGAGGAAGATGGGCACGGATGTTAGCTCAGGGCCAGACTTCCTCAGCAAAAAGAGGAGGATTGGCGGCACATGTTAGCTCAGGGCTATCTTCCTCAAAAAAAAAAAAAAGAAAGAAAGAAAAAGTCAAAACTATACAGAAAATTACCCAGAGAGAAGTCTTGTTTACATACCTTCCTCGCAAAGTCCATTTCCCTTCCATCTATGGTAACTATTTTGTTGATTTCTTATTTATCCATCAGATATTTCTTTTTACAAATATAGCATTTTGTTTATATGTATGCGTGTATATATATTAATGGGTGTACATAATTTTATTTAAATTTTTATTGTAAAATATAACAAAACAGAGAGAAAACGCATAAAACAGTTTAACAAGTTGTTATAAAATGATCACCCATATAACACCCACCCAAAGGAAGAAAGAAAACAAGACCCTCATTCCAGAAGCCCCCTGATAGCATGTCTTTCCCAAGTTATAACTCCTTCTCTCTCTTCCATTATTCTAGTCGTGCTCATTATTCTAACTTTTATAATATTTATGCCCTTGTTTTTCTTTATAGTTTTGCCAACTTACTGGGCATTCCTAAACAATATATGTAAATTTTGTCTGACTTTCAACTTCATATAAATGAAGTTGAAACATACACTGCGAATTCTGTTGTGTCTGGCTTCTTTTGCTCAATCGTATGTATTTAAGATTCATCCATATTCTCTCATGTAATAGTACTTCATCCATTTTCACTGTTATGTGGTATTTCATTGTATGATTATATTACACTATATTTTACATTCTACTATCGATGGGGCTATCAGGAAAAATACCACGATCAATATTCTTGTGCATGTAACTTTACAGTCCACATGAGCGTGTGTTTCTGTAGGGTGTCACCTGGCAGTGGTTTTGCTGATCAGAGAGTAGGTGTGTCTTTAGACTTATGGATTCTGCCTATTTTTAAAAAGCGATTTTACCAGTTGACTCTCTCACCAGTAGTCCTTGTCATTCCACATTCTTGCCAGCATTTGATATTACCATTTTTAAATACTTGTCACAAATTCTGGGTGTGTAGTAGTGGCTCGTGTGATTTTAACTTCAATTTCTCGATTACTTATGAGATTACACATTTTATTTTAAGTTTTGGATATTTGAATACCTGATTGACCATTGACTGGGGAGCCCATCCTCTCCCCATAGCTCTGCAGGGCATCTTCATCATGAATCATGTGTCCATGTGTGGGTCTGTTTTGGGGCTCTCTATTCCGTTCAGTGAATCTGTTTGTCTACCCCAGAACCAATACCAGGCAGTCTGCATTACTATAGTTTTGTAATAATTTTGGATTTCTGGTGGACAAGACCTGCATTTTTGTTCCTCTTTAAATAGGCATGGGCAATTTTTCGGCCTTTTGCACCTTCGTATGACTCTTTTTAATCAATTTGCAGAATTAAAAAAAATTGCTGTTGAGATTTTAATTGTGATTATATTGAATTTGTAGTTTAATTTGGTATCAACTGAGATATTATTAACATGGTGTATCTTTCCATTAATACTATTTTTGTTATTTATTTCTAATGTAATTCATTGTGACCAGAAAACGTATTTCACATAACTTGTCTTTTGAGATTTAGTGAGACTCAATTTTTACGCAGTATACAATCAATTTTGTAAATGTTCCACATGTGTATTCTATAATTGACAGCTTTATAAATAGAACTGGTTTTAAAATCATGTTGTTCAAATCTTCTACATCATTACCAATCTTTTGTCTACTTATTTTACCAAATACTGAGAGATATGTATGAAAATCTCTCAGGATGATTGTGAATTTGTCTGCTTGTCCATGTGTTAGGGTGTATTTTGAAATTTGCTTTATTTATTTAACACCATATTATTAGATGCATAGCTATTTATAATTATTACGCATTCCTGGAAAATTGAATTTTTTATCATTATAGAAAAACCTTTCTTATTTCTACAAATGAGGTTTGCATTAAGGTCTATACCAACGTCCTTTGGTTACTATTTGCATGATGTATCTTTTCCTACTAGATTTGTTTGAATCAGGATTCAAACAAGGTACACACATTGCATTTGGTTAAGTCACCTACCTTTCTCTTAATAGTTATAGTGCTATTCAAATTAGCTATTACCTAGTAGGTGACTTGTAATAGTTTGTGCTTTTCAATGAATTGGTCCATTTCATCTAAGATGTCAAATTTACAGGTGCAGAGTTGTTTGTAGTATTTCCTTATTATATTTTCGATGTCCGCGGAGTCTGTGGTGATAGCCTCTGTTTCATTCCTGGCATTGGTAATTCTTGTCTTCTCTTATTTTTCACTTGATTTTTCTATATTTTCAGTTAAATGTGATAAGAAATGGATTTTTCAACAAATTCTACTTTGGCTTTGTTGGGATCTTTGAAAGAATAGATTGATGCCCTTCATTGCATCTTTGTTTCTGGGAAATTTTCCACCATTATCTCTTCCAATAGTAACTATTCCTATTTTTTCTCTTTTTTCCTCTGGCATTCCAATCAGATTATGTTCTATTTTTCTCACTCTATTCTTTGTATCTTCCCTTTCTTCTGTGCTTTTTGTCTTTTTCCCTCTTCACTTATTTTTGGATTTTTCTCTCCAATGTGTGTAGCAACTCACTGCTTGTCTCTTCAGTTGTGTTCAATGTGCTGTTAAACCCAATCACTGGTTCTAATTTTTAGGTATTGTAGTTTTTTTACTTCCATCATTTCGGTTGATTCTTTTTCAAATCTCCAAAATCTTTTCTTATAGTTCCTGGGTCATTGCTGAGATTTTCAAATTAGACTTTTATTTCCTTGAACATAGTAAGCATAGTTGCTTTATATAATGAAGTTCTTTGAAGTTAATTTTGGACTTCCTCTTTTCTCCCTATCCCATGATGTTCCTAAGCGATTTTCTTATTCCCATGGCTCTGACACCATCCATAATTACAATGAATTCCAAATTAATCTTTCTGACCCAGACCTCTCTTCTGAACTCCAACTGCCATGTGGATGCCTCTCAAGCATCCAAAAGTTCAATATAGCACTAACTTCTGGATCACCTTCCTCCTTCCCCAATCACTAAAATGTAATCTAGACTGCCGGAAACACAGTAAGTACCATTATCTCCCAATTGCTAAAACCGGGAATCTGGGACTCATTGATATCTCCCGTGCTTTGATGCTAGCATCCAACCAGTTATCTAGTCCTGTGTACTCTACATCAAAAATATATTGTTTCAGTTGTTCAGGATATGATCTGGAGATCTAATGTACAGCATGGTGACTATAGTTAATAATATCTATTTTATATTTCAAACTTGTAAAAGGGTAGATCTTAAGTGTTCTCATCATACACACAGAAAAAGGCAACTGTGTGAAGTGGTGGATATGTTAATTAGTTTAATTGTAGTAATCATCTCACAATGCATATGTGTATTAAAATATTATGTTGTACACCTTAAATACACACAGTTTTATTTGTCAATTATGCTTTGATAAAGCTGGAAAAAATTTAGCTACTAAAAGAATAAAAAAAATACATATATATATATATATAAAAATCTGGAACCCACCCTGTTCCCTCTGTCTCTGCTTCTCTCCATCCTTGCCCATTGCCAAGCCTGTTATAAAGTCCTTTAAACTGGGCTTCCTATTTCACTTCTTAGTCCCCATATCTTCACAACAGGTTTTCACAAAAGAGCAAGTAGGAGCTTTTTAAAATGTAAATTGGATCGTGTTACTCACCTTCATTGGACTCTAATTTTCCTGGGGAAAAAGTCAAAATCATTAACATGATGTACAAGAGACTACATGACCTGAACTTGCCTATATCTCTAACCTCACCTAATGCCATTTGTTATGCTCCGAGAGCATCAACCTTCTTTTGGTTTCTCAAGATTTCCACCTCCCCTTCTATGTCAGGAAATCTCTCTCTTCAAAGAGACAGTAAGCTCCATGAGGACAAAGACTTCCATCTCTTTTTCACCGTTGTTTACGAAAGCACCAGGAACAGTGCCAATTTGTACTTGGGGAATACTGTTAGGTGAATGCAGCCAAGACTATTATGAGCATAAACTCAAAGTCGAATGCAAGAGTTGGACATAAGAAACCTTAAAAATGAACAAGGAATAGGACTTGAATTATTATTTTTTTTAAAGATTGGCCCTATTCTAACATGTTGCCAATCTTTGTTTTTTGTTTTCCTTCTTCATTTCCCCAAAGCCCCCCAGTACATAGTTGTATATTCTAGTTGTAGGTCCTTCTGGTTCTGCTATGTGGGACGCCACCTCAGCATGGCTTGATGAGTGGTGCTAGGTCCCCGCCCAGGATCTGAACCCGCAAAACCCTGGGCCACCAAGGCAGAACACGTGAACTTAACCACTTGGCCATGGCACCGGCCGCTGGACTTGAATAATTTAACTTCAAATTAAGACGCAGAGAGGTAGCAGATGTGACTAAAACCCTCCCCATGGAGAGCTAAGAAAAAAGGATAAAACATTGGAAAGTCATCCAAAACAATAGCTGACTGATATGGCACAGTAGGGGGAAGTTGAGGACGTAGAAAGAAAGATTTGTGCAGAGATAATAGACTCATTTATCACAGCAATGTATAGAATGTTCAAGCAATGGAACAATATAGAAAAAATATTGAATGGGCAGTGGGAAGTGTGGCCTCAAAGCTCAGGAAGATATCAGCTCTTAGACAAAAACTGAAGCGGCAGGAGTGAAATCCCCACAAGGTAAATGATAAAGAAATGTGGTTGATAGTGATAGAATTTCAGGGAACGCCTTCCTTTACAGAGTGCAAGGAAAACATGAAGCAAACAATTGAGCAAAGAATGACCAGAAAGGTAGGAAAAAATGGGATAATGTAGTGCTACAAAAGACAAGAAAGGAAAGGAAGATTTTCGGAAGAGGTTAACCAGCGTAGGGAAGCCAAATGCCTTAGAGAATTAAAAGGAAACTGAAAAAGAGTTCTGATGGATAATAGTGAGATTCTTGGCAATCTTAAAATTTAGGGAGGTGGCCTTAGGGTTTAGGGACAGAATGCTTATGTCCTGGGAAGTAGGGACTAGACGTCGTATTTGTACAAGAGGATGGTACACAGTCCTGTATCAACCCTTAAGCCTCTTCTCTCCTTCTCCTCACAGTTCTGAAGCCAGTGGATCTACATGCCATACATCAGGCAGGGCCCCTGATGGCGGTGGAGACCGCTCGGGGCATCACGTTAAACTGGTGAGCCCACGGCTGGCCCCTGTGCTGCCTCCGTGCACCAGTGGCCTCCTTGCATTCCGTGGCCAAGCAGCTGAGCGGCCTGGCCGGGGGCCCCCACACGGTGGTGGTGCTGGGCCCGGGTGCTCACTTCACCACCTTCCCTCCATCCATCTTTGTGCGACGACTGGCAGGGATCCGGGCAGCCGTGGCTGCACTGCTGGCCCGGGAACCCCGCACTCTTGTGATCATCAAACTGGCCAACACCGGCTACAAGTCTGTGTATGGCAGCGACTGGTTCACCCTGCAGATTAACCGGCTCCTCCGAGCTGCCTTTGCTGACCTCCGTGTGGCCTTTGTGGACGCCTGGGAAATGACCTCCAGTCTGGCCCTGCCCGACAACATCCACCCAGGACGGCTTATCGTCAGCAACGAGGTGGACGTCCTCCTCTCCTTCATCTGCCCCGCTTAAGCCCTCCTGCAGGTTTTGGGGCTGTGTGGACGGAGGCCGTTGGGATTGTGAAGAGGACCGGAGACATGATGGGACCCTGAACTAGCAGTGATTCAGAGAAGAGTGATTAACCCAAGACTTACTACCTAAGGTTAATCACCGTTAACATCTTGGTGACCATCTGTTCATACATTTGCCTATGCATCACACATATATGTGTGTAATTCTACATAAATGAGATGATATTTTACATGCCTTTTTCTTTTTTGAGGAAGATCAGCCCTGTGCTAACATCCGTGCCCATCTTCCTCCACTTTATACGTGGGACGCCTGCCACAGCATGGCTTGATGAGCAGTGCATAAGACTACAACCGGGATCTGAACCTGTGAACCCCAGGGCCAGCAAAGTGGAGGGTGCTAACTCAAACGCTACACCACCAGGCCGGCCCCATGCCTTCTTTTTAATTCTCTTTTTTTGGAAATTTTTATTGGTTTAATCGTAGATTATGCAGTTGTAAGTTATAATACACAGAGATCCCTCATACCCTTTCCTCAGTTTCTCCCAATGGTAACATCTTGCAAAACTGCAGTACAATATCGCAACTGGGATATTAACATTGGTACAATCCACCAATCTTATTCAGATTTCCCCAGTTTTATTGTATTTATTTGTATAGGCAAGTATTGAGTTTTATGCAGCTTTGTCCCATGTATATGTTCATGTCTAATTCTTTTTTTTTGCATTTTGATGAGGAAGATTGGGCCTGAGCTAACATCTGTTGCCAACTATTCTCTTTTTGCTTAAGGAAGGTTGTCACTGAGCTAACGTCTGTGCCAGTTTTCCTGTATTTTGTATGTGGGACATCACCACAGCATGGATTGATGGGCGGTGTGTGGGTCCACACCCAGAATCCAAACCCACAAACCCCAGGCCACTATTCTTGATCCTGGGTAAATGGCTTAACAATTCAGTGCCTCAGTGTCCCCACTTGTAAATGGAGATGAGAATAGTATTTCATGGACTTTTGTAAAAGAATATATGAAATAATACATGGAAAGCACATAGAAGAGTGCCTGGTATTTTGTAATCTTGGCAAGCCATGCTGTGGTAGG
>NW_025795678.1:0-7784 GCF_021613505.1 Equus quagga
CAGGTCACCTTGGGCTTCTCTAGCTGGGGCAGCCTTAATCCACATCATAAACCCCCCCTGAACCCATTTGGCCCCGAAATCTTTTGGGGATATGGACGATGGTCAGTCTTCTCTAACTACTTCCGGCTGTACAAGGTCGTAGAGCTGTCCCTAAATGGGGCCATAGGTATAGATAGGAGGTTCAGCGGACCGGAAGACTGCACCCGTGGAGTCCAAGGCTGACAAGGCATCCAAAGCCTCTGGGGACGAGAGAATCATTTGACGAGTGGTGGTCCAGGAGGTGAAACTTTGTTGACATGCGGAAGACAAACAACGAAACAGACAACAAATTATAATAAGAAATACAAGCAGTATGATTAACCCAATGAGTAAGGTTTTGATAGCAGTCCAGAAACCTGGACCTGACCAAGAGTTCAACCAATCGTTTAGAGATAGGGCAGGGTCAGACATGGACTTAATTTGGTGGCTCATATCAGACAGGAAGCCGGAGATATTTTGATGGTAGTCAGGAATATAGACACAACATTCAGTTTTTATAATGGCACAGGTGCCCCCCTGTGCTGCTGTCAAGACATCCAGTGCCATTCGGTTTGGGAGGACTGCCTTACGCATTTGGGATACTTCTAAATCGAGCAGCGAAAGGCTATGTTGTGTATCATTTAATGCCTTCATAGTAAATTTGTCTAGGACTTCCATGTGCAAGATGACACTTTCAATTCCTAATTGGGGAAGGAAAATTGAGGAAAGATGGTCATACCAGTGGAAGACAGAGCGGGTCCAGCGCTGTTGCAGGTTGGGTAGGTTAGCAGGGGGAGATATACTAAATGTAGTTCTACCCTGCATCCAGACGAAACCTAGGGTGCATCGTCCAATCCATCCAGGTGGCAGCCAAGGCCATAAGTTGGAGCCACATAGCCACTGAGTGCCATTAGGGGCTAACCAACGTGTGCTTGGTCGTCTATCCCAGTCAGTCCCAAACCAATCAGTATTTTTTAAGCTTATGATATGAGAACACATATGACGGGGAATCTGTCCCATAGGTCGGGTGCTATTAGGCCACGTATCACAGGTGTGATTGGTTTGTTCCCAACATATAGTGGCCTTTTGACTGAGTTGACCACTAGTAGGAGTGAGCCAAATATATTCGTCCCAAATTTGAGATAGTCCATCCTGTGTGTATCGATAAGCTGGGGACTTTACCTTTGGAACTTGTTGTTTATGATCCACTTGTGACAAGGCAAATCTAGTTAGTATTTGGGCAGTAGTATTGAAGGAAAAGGTTTGATTGTGGCCTGGGAGCTCCCAGGTATCAGAGACAGATGGCCACAAGGAGACATTATGATTAGTAATAGATGAATCTTGTAGAAGAGAAGAGCTAGAAATGTATTGTGTAGTGAAGAGAAGCATTGCATGCCAATCAGTACCCTGGAGGGGTGAGACCCACCAGGGGAGGCCAGAAGTACCGGACAGAGGCAAGAGTCCACAAACCCAACACGTGGTTTGGTTACGGAGCTCAGCATAATGTTGAGCCCATTTTTAAAAAAAATTGTCTGTCATTACAAAAGGTGATAAGAAGAAAATAATCAAGATAGGGCTCATTTTGTTCTAAAAAGCAGTTTTAAATCACTGGTTTGTTCACAAGAGTAGTCTGGTTGAACAGCAGGATCTGGATCAGCTTTGTCCTGAAAAGAAGTCATAAGTTTTACTTGGGAAATATGAGTTCAAGAAGTATGATCTTTTAATTTTACAGCTGTGGGAGTACTTAGAATGACTTGATAAGGTCCTTTCCATTTTGGGCTTAACTCATCGGAATGTGTTTTCCAATCTTTTAAATATACCATATCTCCAGGATTTACCTGGCAAGGTATATCGGCAGACAATGGTTCCGGCTTAGGTAAATGATTATTAACATAGTCATTTAGTTCCTTTTGTATCAGACCAGCCTCAATGGAATATTGACATAATTGGTGGTAATCAGAGTCAAATACTATATCGGTGGATAGAAAGGGCCTTCCATACAGGATTTCATAAGGGCTTAACCCTAAACTACTCTTAGGAGCCTTTCTCATCTGTAGGAGGCCAATAGGTAATAGTGTAATCCAGGTTTCCTGAGTCTCGAGACTTAACTTAGAGAGATGTCGTTTTAGAGTATGATTTGCCTTCTCCACTTTCCCAGAGGATTGTGGATGCCAAGCCGAATGCAAATAGTATTCGATTTGCAAAGCTGAAGAGACCTGTTGTGTTATTTGAGCTATGAAAGAGGGACCATTATCACTCTGTAAGGTCTTGGGCAAGCCAAAGCGTGGGATAATTTCCCTTAAAAGGGCCTTTGTTACTTCGATTGCCCGTTCGCTTCGACAAGGGAAGGCCTCAATCCAGCCTGTAAAGGTATCGACAAATACCAAAAGATATTTATAGCCATGGCATGGAGGCATTTGGGTAAAATCCATTTGCCAATCTTCCCCAGGATAGGTGCCCCGTCGTTGTATAGGCCGTAACAGAGGAGGTGGTCTAGCTGCCCCCTCTGGATTGACTTGAGCACAAGTGGCACAAGAGCGGCAGACCTGTCTAATGGTGGCATGGAAAGTAAGGCCATCGAAGGATTTAAAAAGTAGCTGAGTCAATGATTGTTTGCCAAAATGGGTAGCCTGATGAATTCCATTAACTAATTTCCATTGAAGGCTTTTAGGTATGAAAATTTTTCCCTGGTCATTAATTAGCCAAGACTGTTTTGTTTCCTGGGTATACCCCTTTTCTTGAGCCAGGGTTATTTCTTGAGTTGTATAAGTAGGACTAATAAGGCCCAAAGCAGGGGGAGTGGGAAGTAAGCTTAAAAGGGTACTTTGTTTAGCTGCCCGTTTAGCTTCCCGGTCAGCAAAATTATTACCCTTGCTCTCAAGGGATAAATCCTTCTGATGTCCCCGGCAATGGACCACAGCCACTTGCTTAGGAAGAAGCACAGAGTTTAAAAGAGCCAAAATCTCTGCTCCGTATTTGATAGGGGAGTTCTTTGTATTGAGTAAACCCCTTTCCTTCCATATGATCCCATGTGCATGTAGGACCAAGAAGGCATATTTTGAGTCAGTGTAAATATTGATAACCATATCCTTCGCCAGGTGAAGGGCTCGGGTAAGAGCGATGAGTTCAGCCTTTTGAGCAGACGTATTGGCTGGAAGGGCTTGTGCCTCAATGACGTGCAAGGCGTTTACTATGGCATAGCCTGCCTTGCGTATGCCCTGCTCTATGAAGCTACTGCCATCTATAAACCAGGTGTCCTCTGCATTATCTATGGGGGAATCCAGCAGGTCAGGCCTGCTGGAGTACACTTGTTCTATGACTTCAGAGCATGTATGCTCCAAATCCTGGACCGGGTAGTCAGGACCGGGCATAAATTCTGCTGGATTAATTGTCTGACAAACCTTAAGGATGATATCAGGTGTGTCTAGGAGGATGGCCTGATATTTAGTTAGACGTCCTCCAGTCATCCATTGATGTCCCTTAGTTTGTAACACGGCTTGTACCTGATGAGGAGTCATGACTGTTAAAGGCTGTCCCATAGTTAATTTAGAGGCCTCCTCAACTAACAGAGCTGTAGCTGCTACAGCCCTTAAGCATGCTGGCCATCCCAAAGCCACTGAGTCTAGAGTCTTTGAGAAATATCCAACAATTTGGGTCTCTGGGCCTAGTCTTTGGGTGAGGGTACCGAGGGCCTGGCCCTGCTTTTCAGTAACATAAAGAGTAAAAGGCTTGTTGACATTAGGCAGAGCCAGGGCTGGGGCGGAAGACAGCTGCTGTTGAATCGACCGAAAGGCCTTGTCTTCCTTTTGTGTCCACTCCAGAGGTTCTGTATCAGGTCCTCTGGTTGCTTCATATAAAGGCTTTGCTATTACCCCGAACTGAGGAAGTCATAAACGACAGAATCCTGCCATACCCAGGAAAGTGCGAAGTTGTTTTTTTGTCTTTGGTGGTCCAAGTTCGAGGATAGCCTTTTTCCTATTTATAGAAAGTGCCCGGTGTCCTGGGGTTAAATCATAGCCCAAATAGGACACTTGTTGTTGTGAAATTTGTGCCTTTTGTGGGGACACTCTATATCCCCGTTGGGCTAAGAAATTAAGGACAAGGACAGTATTGTGGTCAGAATTCTCCTTTGTGGGACTACAAATAAGAATATCATCAACATATTGTATTAAACCACCAACAGGGAGTTGGACATCCCGCAGATCCTTGCCTAGGGCACTTCCAAACAAATGTGGGCTATCCCGAAAACCTTGAGGGAGGACTGTCCACGTCAGCTGGATAGGAAGAGCTTCATTAGGAAACTTACATTCGAAGGCGAATAAAGGTTGGGAAGTTTCATCCAGAGGAATACAAAAGAAAGCATCCTTTAAATCCAGGACTGTAAACCAGTTAGAGTTTTCTGGGATTTGGGAAAGTATAGTATATGGGTTAGGCACGATGGGGTGGATGGGAACAGTGGCCTCATTAATTATGCGGAGGTCCTGGACCAAACGATAATCTCCATTTGGCTTCTTTACAGGCAAGATAGGAGTGTTATAGGGAGATTGACATCGTTTAAGGAGGCCATGACTGAGGAATTTTAATATAAGGGGTTGTAATCCTTCAATTGCCTCTGGCTTTAAAGGGTATTGCCTCTTATGGGGTACAAGAGAAGAGTCCTGCAGAGTAATAGAGACTGGCTGTGCTGTTATAGTTCTTCCCGGAAGAGAGCAGTCCCAAACCTGGGGATCAACTGCTTCCCATATATGGGGTGGAATATTAGAGGGTATCTGGGAAACAACAGAGCTTGGAGACAAAGCGACAAACAAGCCATCCTCCTCACGTGTTAGAATAAATTGGCTTCCCAATTTTTTCATCAAGTCTCGCCCTAATAGTGGAGTAGGACAAGTAGGTAGGACTAGGAAAGTATGGGAAAACACCTGAGTCCGATATTGGCAACTTAAAGGAAAGGTTTGGTAACAAAACTTAGAGTCACCCTCTATTCCGACAATTTTTTGATGGGACTTACGAGTTGGGCCAGAGTGGCAAACAAGTACAGAGTAAGTGGCTCCCGTATCAATAAGAAAATTGATCTGCTTACCTTCCACATCCAGAGTAACCCGGGGCTCAGTCTGTTCGATGGTAATGGGAGCCGGACTGGCCTCTGGGCCCCTTCAGGCGGAGTCCTCAGGATCATATCTCCGGGCAGGGAAGTGTGTTCTTGGCCCCTCCTCACTCTGGAGTCGAGGACAATCACGCTTCCAATGTCCCTCTCGCTTGCAGAGAGGACATGGCCCAGGAGGAAGATCCTTTCTTGGGCACCGTTTTCTCCAGTGTCTAAGTTGACGGCAACGGTAACAAGCGGACTTACCTGGGCCTCCGGCATTGGTAGTCTGAGACTTGGGCCCCTGGTTAGCCTGTTTCTGTGGCGTATCCGCAATGGCGGCTGCTAAAATGTGAGCCTGTGCCTTACCCTGTAACTTTGCCCTTCTGTACTTATCCTGTTTAAGAGTCAAGTCCCGATCATTACACACCTGAGTAGCAACCTCCAAAAGTCTCTGTACAGGTGTTTGAGGGCCTAAGGCCAGTTTAGTCAGTTTTCTGCGTATGTCTGGGGCAGATTGGCTAATGAAGTGCATGTTTAGAATAGTAATCCCTTCTGGAGAAGTAGGGTCTAGATTAGTGTATTTTCGAATAGCTTCGGCTAATCTACCCTGAAAAAGGGCAGGGTTTTCATCTGTTCCCTGAGTTATTTCCCGGAGTTTGTCAAAATTGACTGGCTCTGTAAATCCCTTCTTCATTCCCTCTATTAAACAAGTAACCATGTGATTCCGTTGTCCTCGATCTTCTTCATCCCTATAATCCCATTTGGGGTCTGTATCTGGCACCGCAGTGCCTCCTACTGGATATTTATGTCTGTCTCTAGTATGTAATTCATCTGCAAATTCACGTGCTCCCGCCCAAATACGATTTCTTTCGTCTGTAGCACAGCAATGAGTAAGAATAATATAAATATCCTGCCAAGTCAACTCAAACATCATGACAAGCTGTTGAAAGCCATCAATAAACTGGGAAGGATTTTCTGAATATCTACCCAGTTGTGTCTTAAGTTGAGCCGTATCCGACATTGAAAATGGCACATGGACTCGAATGGTCCCCATTTCCCCATTTGCTACCTCACGGAGGGGGAAATGTTCAGTATTATATGAGGTCCCACTCCTCGTACGACCTGTAGGGCTTATGGGGATTGAGGCCTCAATTTTAGGTTCCCTGTCATAGGGAGGAGGCATTTTGGTCTTTGAATCCTCAGGAGAGGTTAATTCGGCAGGAGCTGCAGGAGCCTTAGGAATAGGTCTAACAAGGCAGTCATCATCTAATATATCAGGGGTAGGTTTTTCTACTTTAGTTGGGGAAGCTAGACACATGCGACAAACCGCTCTGAGTTCAGGATCTTGATATAGGGCCATGAATGCTTGAATATAAGGGATTTCAGACCATTTTCCCAGGCGGCGGCAAAATAAGTCTAGTTGAAGAATAGCATTAATGCTTAGGGTGCCGTTCGTGGGCCATTTTTCCTCATTCAGATTATATTGAGGCCAGACAGTATTACAGTAAAAGATAAGTCTCTTTTTCTTTAGATCTTGCAAGTCAAGTTTTGCCCAGTTATTTAAAAGGCAACCCAAAGGTGAATCCTTAGGTATGGAATTAGAGGCTCCCATGGTCCTAAGAAGCAAAAAGACAAAAGAAGAGAGATGAAAGAGACGGGTCCATTACCTTGAAAATCCCCCCTGAACCTAGGGCAGCATCCTACCCCTCGTTCCTACTGTGGGGTTCCTATAGCAAGGGGTGATGGGGGCGTCCCCTGGCATTGCATCCCTTGTATACCTTCCCTGTTATGCCCGGCAGTAACAGGTGCCTGGTGGACATCTTTCCTATTCTGCCTGGCAGCATAGGCCTGGTGAATGGTCCCCGAGAGAAAAGGAGAGAGAAAAGGAGCCATTACCTTGAAAATCCCCCCACTGGGGTTCCTGTAGCAAGGGATGATGGGGGCATCCCTTGAACATCTTCCCTATTCTGCCTGGCAGTAATAGGTGCCTGGTGAATGGTCCCCAGGATAAAAGGACAAAGACAGTGAGAAAGAGAAAGACAGTGAGGAATTTTCCGCCAGTCTGGGGGACATTCTACCCAATTGCATCCTGGAGCCATTCTCCCAAGAAGGGGTTCCCATACTCCACCAAAGGTTAGAGTTTGGTACTTTCCTTGAACTGGAGTCCCAAGTGGGACTTTCCTCGCAGTTCAGAGCGTGGTCAGGTGCCAGAGGGAGGGATCCCAATCCAGCCTTAGGAAAAGAAACCTTCCACGGGAGTCTTGGAGATTGGCGGCCGTCCTAATGACTTAAGTGGCCGACCCGCGCCCACGTAAAATTTGTCTATTAGAGATAGAGTCAGGAAGGAATGGATTAATTCATTCTCCATCACCCTGAGGCTTAAGGTACTGATTCTCTTCAAGCTGAATGCCACAATTTGCCCCATAGAGTAGCCATGGGCAGCAAACGTGGATTCATACAGCCATCCAAGAAAGTTCCCGATGGAGAAGTGAATTTAGATCCATCCTTGAAAAAGAGAAAGGCACAAGGAAGAAAAGGGCACTTACCAGAACTCGAGCTCACAAGCCGATGAAGCAATTCCCCGTACGGGAGTTCCCCGTACGGAAGATCCCCTGAAGCAAGGTCCCCGTACGGGCCACCAGAAATGATGCGGGGTCGGTGAGCCGAGGAGTCGAAAGAA
>NW_025795679.1:0-7784 GCF_021613505.1 Equus quagga
TTCTTTCGACTCCTCGGCTCACCGACCCCGCATCATTTCTGGTGGCCCGTACGGGGACCTTGCTTCAGGGGATCTTCCGTACGGGGAACTCCCGTACGGGGAATTGCTTCATCGGCTTGTGAGCTCGAGTTCTGGTAAGTGCCCTTTTCTTCCTTGTGCCTTTCTCTTTTTCAAGGATGGATCTAAATTCACTTCTCCATCGGGAACTTTCTTGGATGGCTGTATGAATCCACGTTTGCTGCCCATGGCTACTCTATGGGGCAAATTGTGGCATTCAGCTTGAAGAGAATCAGTACCTTAAGCCTCAGGGTGATGGAGAATGAATTAATCCATTCCTTCCTGACTCTATCTCTAATAGACAAATTTTACGTGGGCGCGGGTCGGCCACTTAAGTCATTAGGACGGCCGCCAATCTCCAAGACTCCCGTGGAAGGTTTCTTTTCCTAAGGCTGGATTGGGATCCCTCCCTCTGGCACCTGACCACGCTCTGAACTGCGAGGAAAGTCCCACTTGGGACTCCAGTTCAAGGAAAGTACCAAACTCTAACCTTTGGTGGAGTATGGGAACCCCTTCTTGGGAGAATGGCTCCAGGATGCAATTGGGTAGAATGTCCCCCAGACTGGCGGAAAATTCCTCACTGTCTTTCTCTTTCTCACTGTCTTTGTCCTTTTATCCTGGGGACCATTCACCAGGCACCTATTACTGCCAGGCAGAATAGGGAAGATGTTCAAGGGATGCCCCCATCATCCCTTGCTACAGGAACCCCAGTGGGGGGATTTTCAAGGTAATGGCTCCTTTTCTCTCTCCTTTTCTCTCGGGGACCATTCACCAGGCCTATGCTGCCAGGCAGAATAGGAAAGATGTCCACCAGGCACCTGTTACTGCCGGGCATAACAGGGAAGGTATACAAGGGATGCAATGCCAGGGGACGCCCCCATCACCCCTTGCTATAGGAACCCCACAGTAGGAACGAGGGGTAGGATGCTGCCCTAGGTTCAGGGGGGATTTTCAAGGTAATGGACCCGTCTCTTTCATCTCTCTTCTTTTGTCTTTTTGCTTCTTAGGACCATGGGAGCCTCTAATTCCATACCTAAGGATTCACCTTTGGGTTGCCTTTTAAATAACTGGGCAAAACTTGACTTGCAAGATCTAAAGAAAAAGAGACTTATCTTTTACTGTAATACTGTCTGGCCTCAATATAATCTGAATGAGGAAAAATGGCCCACGAACGGCACCCTAAGCATTAATGCTATTCTTCAACTAGACTTATTTTGCCGCCGCCTGGGAAAATGGTCTGAAATCCCTTATATTCAAGCATTCATGGCCCTATATCAAGATCCTGAACTCAGAGCGGTTTGTCGCATGTGTCTAGCTTCCCCAACTAAAGTAGAAAAACCTACCCCTGATATATTAGATGATGACTGCCTTGTTAGACCTATTCCTAAGGCTCCTGCAGCTCCTGCCGAATTAACCTCTCCTGAGGATTCAAAGACCAAAATGCCTCCTCCCTATGACAGGGAACCTAAAATTGAGGCCTCAATCCCCATAAGCCCTACAGGTCGTACGAGGAGTGGGACCTCATATAATACTGAACATTTCCCCCTCCGTGAGGTAGCAAATGGGGAAATGGGGACCATTCGAGTCCATGTGCCATTTTCAATGTCGGATACGGCTCAACTTAAGACACAACTGGGTAGATATTCAGAAAATCCTTCCCAGTTTATTGATGGCTTTCAACAGCTTGTCATGATGTTTGAGTTGACTTGGCAGGATATTTATATTATTCTTACTCATTGCTGTGCTACAGACGAAAGAAATCGTATTTGGGCGGGAGCACGTGAATTTGCAGATGAATTACATACTAGAGACAGACATAAATATCCAGTAGGAGGCACTGCGGTGCCAGATACAGACCCCAAATGGGATTATAGGGATGAAGAAGATCGAGGACAACGGAATCACATGGTTACTTGTTTAATAGAGGGAATGAAGAAGGGATTTACAGAGCCAGTCAATTTTGACAAACTCCGGGAAATAACTCAGGGAACAGATGAAAACCCTGCCCTTTTTCAGGGTAGATTAGCCGAAGCTATTCGAAAATACACTAATCTAGACCCTACTTCTCCAGAAGGGATTACTATTCTAAACATGCACTTCATTAGCCAATCTGCCCCAGACATACGCAGAAAACTGACTAAACTGGCCTTAGGCCCTCAAACACCTGTACAGAGACTTTTGGAGGTTGCTACTCAGGTGTGTAATGATCGGGACTTGACTCTTAAACAGGATAAGTACAGAAGGGCAAAGTTACAGGGTAAGGCACAGGCTCACATTTTAGCAGCCGCCATTGCGGATACGCCACAGAAACAGGCTAACCAGGGGCCCAAGTCTCAGACTACCAATGCCGGAGGCCCAGGTAAGTCCGCTTGTTACCGTTGCCGTCAACTTAGACACTGGAGAAAACGGTGCCCAAGAAAGGATCTTCCTCCTGGGCCATGTCCTCTCTGCAAGCGAGAGGGACATTGGAAGCGTGATTGTCCTCGACTCCAGAGTGAGGAGGGGCCAAGAACACACTTCCCTGCCCGGAGATATGATCCTGAGGACTCCGCCTGAAGGGGCCCAGAGGCCAGTCCGGCTCCCATTACCATCGAACAGACTGAGCCCCGGGTTACTCTGGATGTGGAAGGTAAGCAGATCAATTTTCTTATTGATACGGGAGCCACTTACTCTGTACTTGTTTGCCACTCTGGCCCAACTCGTAAGTCCCATCAAAAAATTGTCGGAATAGAGGGTGACTCTAAGTTTTGTTACCAAACCTTTCCTTTAAGTTGCCAATATCGGACTCAGGTGTTTTCCCATACTTTCCTAGTCCTACCTACTTGTCCTACTCCACTATTAGGGCGAGACTTGATGAAAAAATTGGGAAGCCAATTTATTCTAACACGTGAGGAGGATGGCTTGTTTGTCGCTTTGTCTCCAAGCTCTGTTGTTTCCCAGATACCCTCTAATATTCCACCCCATATATGGGAAGCAGTTGATCCCCAGGTTTGGGACTGCTCTCTTCCGGGAAGAACTATAACAGCACAGCCAGTCTCTATTACTCTGCAGGACTCTTCTCTTGTACCCCATAAGAGGCAATACCCTTTAAAGCCAGAGGCAATTGAAGGATTACAACCCCTTATATTAAAATTCCTCAGTCATGGCCTCCTTAAACGATGTCAATCTCCCTATAACACTCCTATCTTGCCTGTAAAGAAGCCAAATGGAGATTATCGTTTGGTCCAGGACCTCCGCATAATTAATGAGGCCACTGTTCCCATCCACCCCATCGTGCCTAACCCATATACTATACTTTCCCAAATCCCAGAAAACTCTAACTGGTTTACAGTCCTGGATTTAAAGGATGCTTTCTTTTGTATTCCTCTGGATGAAACTTCCCAACCTTTATTCGCCTTCGAATGTAAGTTTCCTAATGAAGCTCTTCCTATCCAGCTGACGTGGACAGTCCTCCCTCAAGGTTTTCGGGATAGCCCACATTTGTTTGGAAGTGCCCTAGGCAAGGATCTGCGGGATGTCCAACTCCCTGTTGGTGGTTTAATACAATATGTTGATGATATTCTTATTTGTAGTCCCACAAAGGAGAATTCTGACCACAATACTGTCCTTGTCCTTAATTTCTTAGCCCAACGGGGATATAGAGTGTCCCCACAAAAGGCACAAATTTCACAACAACAAGTGTCCTATTTGGGCTATGATTTAACCCCAGGACACCGGGCACTTTCTATAAATAGGAAAAAGGCTATCCTCGAACTTGGACCACCAAAGACAAAAAAACAACTTCGCACTTTCCTGGGTATGGCAGGATTCTGTCGTTTATGACTTCCTCAGTTCGGGGTAATAGCAAAGCCTTTATATGAAGCAACCAGAGGACCTGATACAGAACCTCTGGAGTGGACACAAAAGGAAGACAAGGCCTTTCGGTCGATTCAACAGCAGCTGTCTTCCGCCCCAGCCCTGGCTCTGCCTAATGTCAACAAGCCTTTTACTCTTTATGTTACTGAAAAGCAGGGCCAGGCCCTCGGTACCCTCACCCAAAGACTAGGCCCAGAGACCCAAATTGTTGGATATTTCTCAAAGACTCTAGACTCAGTGGCTTTGGGATGGCCAGCATGCTTAAGGGCTGTAGCAGCTACAGCTCTGTTAGTTGAGGAGGCCTCTAAATTAACTATGGGACAGCCTTTAACAGTCATGACTCCTCATCAGGTACAAGCCGTGTTACAAACTAAGGGACATCAATGGATGACTGGAGGACGTCTAACTAAATATCAGGCCATCCTCCTAGACACACCTGATATCATCCTTAAGGTTTGTCAGACAATTAATCCAGCAGAATTTATGCCCGGTCCTGACTACCCGGTCCAGGATTTGGAGCATACATGCTCTGAAGTCATAGAACAAGTGTACTCCAGCAGGCCTGACCTGCTGGATTCCCCCATAGATAATGCAGAGGACACCTGGTTTATAGATGGCAGTAGCTTCATAGAGCAGGGCATACGCAAGGCAGGCTATGCCATAGTAAACGCCTTGCACGTCATTGAGGCACAAGCCCTTCCAGCCAATACGTCTGCTCAAAAGGCTGAACTCATCGCTCTTACCCGAGCCCTTCACCTGGCGAAGGATATGGTTATCAATATTTACACTGACTCAAAATATGCCTTCTTGGTCCTACATGCACATGGGATCATATGGAAGGAAAGGGGTTTACTCAATACAAAGAACTCCCCTATCAAATACGGAGCAGAGATTTTGGCTCTTTTAAACTCTGTGCTTCTTCCTAAGCAAGTGGCTGTGGTCCATTGCCGGGGACATCAGAAGGATTTATCCCTTGAGAGCAAGGGTAATAATTTTGCTGACCGGGAAGCTAAACGGGCAGCTAAACAAAGTACCCTTTTAAGCTTACTTCCCACTCCCCCTGCTTTGGGCCTTATTAGTCCTACTTATACAACTCAAGAAATAACCCTGGCTCAAGAAAAGGGGTATACCCAGGAAACAAAACAGTCTTGGCTAATTAATGACCAGGGAAAAATTTTCATACCTAAAAGCCTTCAATGGAAATTAGTTAATGGAATTCATCAGGCTACCCATTTTGGCAAACAATCATTGACTCAGCTACTTTTTAAATCCTTCGATGGCCTTACTTTCCATGCCACCATTAGACAGGTCTGCCGCTCTTGTGCCACTTGTGCTCAAGTCAATCCAGAGGGGGCAGCTAGACCACCTCCTCTGTTACGGCCTATACAACGACGGGGCACCTATCCTGGGGAAGATTGGCAAATGGATTTTACCCAAATGCCTCCATGCCATGGCTATAAATATCTTTTGGTATTTGTCGATACCTTTACAGGCTGGATTGAGGCCTTCCCTTGTCGAAGCGAACGGGCAATCGAAGTAACAAAGGCCCTTTTAAGGGAAATTATCCCACGCTTTGGCTTGCCCAAGACCTTACAGAGTGATAATGGTCCCTCTTTCATAGCTCAAATAACACAACAGGTCTCTTCAGCTTTGCAAATCGAATACTATTTGCATTCGGCTTGGCATCCACAATCCTCTGGGAAAGTGGAGAAGGCAAATCATACTCTAAAACGACATCTCTCTAAGTTAAGTCTCGAGACTCAGGAAACCTGGATTACACTATTACCTATTGGCCTCCTACAGATGAGAAAGGCTCCTAAGAGTAGTTTAGGGTTAAGCCCTTATGAAATCCTGTATGGAAGGCCCTTTCTATCCACCGATATAGTATTTGACTCTGATTACCACCAATTATGTCAATATTCCATTGAGGCTGGTCTGATACAAAAGGAACTAAATGACTATGTTAATAATCATTTACCTAAGCCGGAACCATTGTCTGCCGATATACCTTGCCAGGTAAATCCTGGAGATATGGTATATTTAAAAGATTGGAAAACACATTCCGATGAGTTAAGCCCAAAATGGAAAGGACCTTATCAAGTCATTCTAAGTACTCCCACAGCTGTAAAATTAAAAGATCATACTTCTTGAACTCATATTTCCCAAGTAAAACTTATGACTTCTTTTCAGGACAAAGCTGATCCAGATCCTGCTGTTCAACCAGACTACTCTTGTGAACAAACCAGTGATTTAAAACTGCTTTTTAGAACAAAATGAGCCCTATCTTGATTATTTTCTTCTTATCACCTTTTGTAATGACAGACAATTTTTTTTAAAAATGGGCTCAACATTATGCTGAGCTCCGTAACCAAACCACGTGTTGGGTTTGTGGACTCTTGCCTCTGTCCGGTACTTCTGGCCTCCCCTGGTGGGTCTCACCCCTCCAGGGTACTGATTGGCATGCAATGCTTCTCTTCACTACACAATACATTTCTAGCTCTTCTCTTCTACAAGATTCATCTATTACTAATCATAATGTCTCCTTGTGGCCATCTGTCTCTGATACCTGGGAGCTCCCAGGCCACAATCAAACCTTTTCCTTCAATACTACTGCCCAAATACTAACTAGATTTGCCTTGTCACAAGTGGATCATAAACAACAAGTTCCAAAGGTAAAGTCCCCAGCTTATCGATACACACAGGATGGACTATCTCAAATTTGGGACGAATATATTTGGCTCACTCCTACTAGTGGTCAACTCAGTCAAAAGGCCACTATATGTTGGGAACAAACCAATCACACCTGTGATACGTGGCCTAATAGCACCCGACCTATGGGACAGATTCCCCGTCATATGTGTTCTCATATCATAAGCTTAAAAAATACTGATTGGTTTGGGACTGACTGGGATAGACGACCAAGCACACGTTGGTTAGCCCCTAATGGCACTCAGTGGCTATGTGGCTCCAACTTATGGCCTTGGCTGCCACCTGGATGGATTGGACGATGCACCCTAGGTTTCGTCTGGATGCAGGGTAGAACTACATTTAGTATATCTCCCCCTGCTAACCTACCCAACCTGCAACAGCGCTGGACCCGCTCTGTCTTCCACTGGTATGACCATCTTTCCTCAATTTTCCTTCCCCAATTAGGAATTGAAAGTGTCATCTTGCACATGGAAGTCCTAGACAAATTTACTATGAAGGCATTAAATGATACACAACATAGCCTTTCGCTGCTCGATTTAGAAGTATCCCAAATGCGTAAGGCAGTCCTCCCAAACCGAATGGCACTGGATGTCTTGACAGCAGCACAGGGGGGCACCTGTGCCATTATAAAAACTGAATGTTGTGTCTATATTCCTGACTACCATCAAAATATCTCCGGCTTCCTGTCTGATATGAGCCACCAAATTAAGTCCATGTCTGACCCTGCCCTATCTCTAAACGATTGGTTGAACTCTTGGTCAGGTCCAGGTTTCTGGACTGCTATCAAAACCTTACTCATTGGGTTAATCATACTGCTTGTATTTCTTATTATAATTTGTTGTCTGTTTCGTTGTTTGTCTTCCGCATGTCAACAAAGTTTCACCTCCTGGACCACCACTCGTCAAATGATTCTCTCGTCCCCAGAGGCTTTGGATGCCTTGTCAGCCTTGGACTCCACGGGTGCAGTCTTCCGGTCCGCTGAACCTCCTATCTATACCTATGGCCCCATTTAGGGACAGCTCTACGACCTTGTACAGCCGGAAGTAGTTAGAGAAGACTGACCATCGTCCATATCCCCAAAAGATTTCGGGGCCAAATGGGTTCAGGGGGGGTTTATGATGTGGATTAAGGCTGCCCCAGCTAGAGAAGCCCAAGGTGACCTG
>NW_025795680.1:0-2667 GCF_021613505.1 Equus quagga
TGTCTGTGGGCTCTGCCTTTGCTATAGTCTGTGCTGTTGCCTGGTCTTGGCCCCCTTGACCTCGACCCTTCTCCTAGATTCCTCTGCCCTTGCCCCAACTCCTGCTATGTTGGGCATGGAGGGGGAGTGCAGACCCCTGGCTGGGGCCCCACCTTGCCTCAAAAGTCCCTCCCTTCCCCCGCTCCATGGCACCTGATGGCTTATCTCTCCTGTCAGCTGCCATCGCGCCTAAGGACATGGTCTTCTACAGTTTCCTGAAGCCCTGGCTGGGTGAGTAATTGCGTGTGATGGGATTGGGGACAACCTTGGGGGCAGGGGAAGGCCCTCCCTTGCTCACTCTCTGTGGCTGCCCCTACCAGGGGATGGGCTCCTGCTGAGTGGTGGTGACAAGTGGAGCAGGCACCGCCGCATGCTGACACCCGCCTTCCACTTCAACATCCTGAAGTCCTACGTGAGGATTTTCAATGACAGTGTGAACATCATGCACGTGAGTCTCTTGAACCCAAGGTCCTACCTGGAGCCTCGGGGGCAATAGGCGCTCAGAGACATCTTGTCTGGAATTCTGGCTCTTCTGGGTAGCTTTGGGGCCATTGCTTCTCCTTTCTGAGCCTCGGTTTCCTCAGCTGTAAACTGGGGATAATAAGCCTCACTTGGCAGGGTGATCAAGATGACGTAATGGACCCACGCCCCTGGCACATAGTAGGTGCTCATGTGCTGGTTTCTATGTTTCCCTCTCAGAAGCCTTGGAATCCTGAGACACTGTTGATGATAGTGACGAATATTGCATGTTGAGTCCTGATTATGGAGTAACAAGCCACTTTTCAATATATAAAGTTTTATTATTGCTAATAAGTCTAGGATTCAGTGAGCTGGTTCTTCTGGACGTGGATGGGGTCCCTTACGTATCTGTGATCAGCTGTGGGTCAGGTACTTTGCTGTTCTGGGCTCAGTCCTCTCACGTGTTTGGGGCCTGGTTGGCTGCAGGCTGCTCTAGGATGCTCTCAGTTGAGACAATCCTCTCGTGTGGTTCCCTCCCTCCAGAAGTCATTTCAGGCTGTTCACATGGCAGAGGCCAGGTTCCAAGAGGCTGAGAGGAAGCTTCAATGCCTCTTGAGCTCTAGGTTTCGGAAGATCACTCGTCATTTTTACCACAGTGGCCAAAGCAAGTTAAAAGACCAGCACAGAATGAAAGGGTGGTGAAATGTGCGGCTTCTCCTCACGGAAGTTCACAGGCACGTTGCAAAGGGTGGATGTAGGGAGGTGAAGCATTGGAGGTGGGGGTTTTGTAAAGTGCCTGGGACTTTTCCATACTTGCAAGCTAACAAGTAAGCTCGTTAGTGTTTTGTGGATCCTGCCAGAAGACATGAGACTCCCGAACCAGAGACAAAGGACAGTTTATTACTCATGGCTCGGCGAGTGGCACGTGCCTATTGTTGGTTTGCATTCTTTCTCCATGTCCCCAAATCCCATGAGGACAACACAGGTGGGCTTCCACGGATGCCTGCTCATGCAGTATGTTGCAATGGACAGGAGGAGCACTAGGTTTAGGGACTGCATGAGTTTCATAGCAATTGGAAGCAAGCCTGATATGTGCCCAGGGGGAGACATTTCCTCTTCCCTCCATGTTGTTTGCTGCAAACACAGCTCTGAGAAGTGGCCCAGGTAAAGAACATGTTTTTGGCATACCCAGCAAGAATGTGCAGGGTGCTCAGGTCCCATGGAGGACTACCGCTACCAACATAGGGGACAGTCTCCTAGCGAATTTATAACAGTAGGATGATGAAAGCTAGCATTTATTGAACACTTTCTATATGCCAGAAGGTACATGGCAATTCCACGACGTGTTGTCTAATTTAATTTTCACGTCCCTGTGAGGTGGAGATTCTTTTTCCCCATTGCAGATGGTGAAACTGACACTGAGAGAGGTTAGGGAGTTGCTCGAGTTCACACAGACAGCAAGTGAGCTAACAAGTGGAGCTGGGATTCCAACCTGGTTTGTCTGACAACAAAGCAGGTTATCAGACCTGTCACTGAGGATTTGACAAGTGGAGCCCAGAGGAAGGCAGTGAGCTGGCCAAGGGAGCACAGAGTGTAGCAGGCAGAGCCAGGACTGGAATGCAGGTCTCCTGACTCCCAGCCGTGAGGTCTTCATGCCCTCACAGTAACAGCGTCCACTCCCACTCATGCCTGGTCCTCCACATCACAGGTGCCTGAGACCAAGAGGCTGGGTCTGGGGAGCCCATCCTGGTGTTGGGTTGGGGTGGGGCTCAGGGGCGGCCAGTCCCAGCCCAGGATCTACTGCTTCTCTGTCCAGGCCAAGTGGAAGCGCCTGGCCTCAGAGGGCAGTGCCCATCTGGACATGTTTGAGCACATCAGCCTCATGACGCTCGACAGTCTGCAGAAATGTGTCTTCAGTTTCGACAGCGATTGCCAGGAGTGAGTCCTCACCCAGGGCCTGGGAACATGGGCCATAGATGCAAGGGAATAGATGGAGGGAGGACTGACCCCGACAATCAGAAGGGCCTTCCTGGAGGAGAAGGGTCCGAGCTGGACACCAAAGTTCAGGGAAGGGGAAAGAGACAGAGCAATCCTTTTGGGTAGGTAGAAATGTTTGATACAGGCCAGGAGGCTAGGAAGAGCAGAGAGTTTGCAACAATGAGGAGACAC
>NW_025795680.1:2677-4557 GCF_021613505.1 Equus quagga
CAGAGACAGGATAGGAAGAAGGGAGAGAAGAAACTCTGGAGGGTCATGTCTCCTGGATCCCCCCCACCATCCATCTGCGGGTCCATCTGTTCCTGGAGACTCAGTTTCCCCATGGGAGGTTGGACCTGCCTTCTAGTGGGAGGTGCTTCCGGGGCTTCAGGTGAGCTAAGTTGTTGCCTCCCTTCATGCGTGCATCCTGCAGGAAGCCTAGTGAATACATTTCTGGTGTCTTGGAGCTCAGTGCCCTTGTGAGAAAGCGGGATGAGCAGATCTTCCTGTACATGGACTCCCTGTACCACCTCACCTCTGAGGGACAGCGCTTCCGTAGGGTCTGCCGCCTGGTGCACGACTTCACAGATTCCATCATCCAGGAGCGGCGCCGCACCCTTCCCGATCAGGGTCTTGATGACCTCCTCAAGGCCAAGGCTAAGGTCAAGACTTTGGACTTCATCGATGTGCTCCTGCTGGCCAAGGTGGGCTTCTCTGGGATCTGAATTTGAGAGGGACGATGCACCTTGATTTCAAATGTCAGATGGGAGAACTTGGACCTGATCCAGAGGGCAGTGGAGAGCCATGGAAGGTGCCTGAGGAAGGGAGGGATGGGTCAGGGGTATGTTTTAGAGATGACTGTGTGGAATGCAGGCTCCGGGGGACTGCTAAGTCTGAAACTGATGCTGGGCAGGGCCTGGGACTTTACTTAATAAGTTAATCATGTATAGATATACATATGACTAATTTATTGAGTCTAATATATATATATTAGACTACATCTATATATACCTCAGAACCCTGGATCAGAGTGGCCCACTTATTGCTCACAGCAGTAACAGTAGCCAGAGCAGAAGTGTGGCTCTGGTTCCCCATTCCCAAGTTCCTCTGAGGGTGACATGATGCTTTTGCCTGTGCGTGCAGCCATGCTTGCATCATGAGAGAGGTGTCCCCACAGTATGAACCTTGGAACTTAGGACAGCTGACTCATCTGTCCTTTCTTCCTTATGATGAGAGAGACAAGGAGAGGAGGAGAAGGAGAATTTTCTGGAATATAAGCAGATCTTCAGTGAGAAGGCAAATTCTGTAGATTCTGTAGGGTTATCTCTAGGGGAGATAAGGAATCTCTGGATCTACCATCCTAGATGTGAGCAAATGGCTCTGGAGTGATGCTCAATCACTAACTTCCAAGGCAAGTTGCCAGTCAATCATCCTGCAGCCCAGGTTGCCAATAAATTTTTCTCAGAAAGCCTTCATCATGTAGAACCATGGAAATGTTCAGGGATCATTGATTCCTCCCACCAGGGACAAGAGAGGAGGCAAGGATGCCAAGGAGGAGGCCTGTGGGTTGGGGCCTCTGGCGATAGGGACCAAGGTAGGTCCAGGAGTGCAGGGTTGGCTTGGGTTCCTGGGATGATGATGGAGCTTCAGAGATTGTCTCAGGGCCCCTAGTAACTGGTGATTTTGGGGGTCTTGCTTTCTCTCCAGGATGAAGATGGGAAGGAACTGTCAGATGAGGACATCCGAGCTGAAGTTGACACCTTTATGTTTGCGGGTGAGAATACAGAAGTGGCAGGGGTCTCTCTATCCCAGGGATTTGGTTGGTGGGCCCTGGACCACCCCATAGTCCCCTATCCTCCCTGAGGGCCTTAGTGTCAGGGCGCTGTCCACCTTCTGGTGCTGAAGTCGCCGAGAGACCCAAACCTGTCTGCCTGCCTCTCAGGACATGACACCACAGCCAGCGGCCTCTCCTGGGTCCTGTACAACCTCGCGAGGCATCCAGAGCACCAGGAGCGCTGCCGGCAGGAGGTGCGAGAGCTCCTGAGGGACCGCGAGCCTAAAGAGATTGAGTGGTGAGTGCAGGTGCACATGGTCTGTTCCTGAAACCCTCT
>NW_025795681.1:0-2239 GCF_021613505.1 Equus quagga
CTGGAAAATTCCCGACCTGGCAGCTCCGCCGAGCTCGGTGATTGGCTGAGGAGGGAAAAGGAGGGGCTGGATGAAGAATTATAAACACAGAGCCGCCGGCCCTGGAGAAACAGCGAGCCTGCAGAGAGGTGATAGCTCTTACGGTTTTATCTGTGACCGCAGCTTCCGCAGAGCCACTGCCTCAGAGGACAAACCGGGGCGATAGTGCGCCTTCAGCTTCGGGCTTCAGAGAGAATCCAGCTCCTCGTCGCGGAACTCGTCCGCCGTTTTCAGGCCAGCGCTTCAGCTCCAGGCGAGAGAGGAGAGCACCGGCATGGCTAAGAGCACGGCCATCGGCATCGACCTGGGCACCACCTACTCGTGCGTGGGGGTGTTCCAGCACGGCAAGGTGGAGATCATCGCCAACGACCAGGGCAACCGCACCACCCCCAGCTACGTGGCCTTCACGGACACCGAGCGGCTGATCGGGGATGCGGCCAAGAACCAGGTGGCGCTGAACCCGCAGAACACCGTGTTTGACGCGAAGCGGCTGATCGGCCGCAAGTTCGGCGACCCGGTGGTGCAGTCGGACATGAAGCACTGGCCTTTCCGGGTGATCAACGACGGGGACAAGCCCAAGGTGCAGGTGAGCTACAAGGGGGAGACCAAGGCGTTCTACCCGGAGGAGATCTCTTCCATGGTGCTGACGAAGATGAAGGAGATCGCCGAGGCGTACCTGGGCTACCCGGTGACCAACGCGGTGATCACCGTGCCGGCCTACTTCAACGACTCGCAGCGCCAGGCCACCAAGGACGCGGGCGTGATCGCGGGGCTGAACGTGCTGAGGATCATCAACGAGCCCACGGCCGCCGCCATCGCCTACGGGCTGGACAGGACGGGCAAGGGGGAGCGCAACGTGCTCATCTTTGATCTGGGCGGGGGCACCTTCGACGTGTCCATCCTGACGATCGACGACGGCATCTTCGAGGTGAAGGCCACGGCCGGAGACACCCACCTGGGTGGGGAGGACTTTGACAACAGGCTGGTGAACCACTTCGTGGAGGAGTTCAAGAGGAAACACAAGAAGGACATCAGCCAGAACAAGCGAGCCGTGAGGCGGCTGCGCACCGCCTGCGAGAGGGCCAAGAGGACCCTGTCGTCCAGCACCCAGGCCAGCCTGGAGATCGACTCCCTGTTCGAGGGCATCGACTTCTACACGTCCATCACCAGAGCGAGGTTCGAGGAGCTGTGCTCGGACCTGTTCCGCAGCACCCTGGAGCCCGTGGAGAAGGCCCTGCGCGACGCGAAGCTGGACAAGGCCCAGATCCACGACCTGGTCCTGGTGGGCGGCTCCACCCGCATCCCGAAGGTGCAGAAGCTGCTGCAGGACTTCTTCAACGGGCGCGACCTCAACAAGAGCATCAACCCCGATGAAGCGGTGGCCTACGGGGCGGCTGTGCAGGCGGCCATCCTGATGGGGGACAAGTCTGAGAACGTGCAGGACCTGCTGCTGCTGGACGTGGCTCCCCTGTCGCTGGGGCTGGAGACGGCTGGGGGCGTGATGACTGCCCTGATCAAGCGCAACTCCACCATCCCCACCAAGCAGACGCAGATCTTCACCACGTACTCGGATAACCAGCCCGGGGTGCTGATCCAGGTATACGAGGGCGAGAGGGCCATGACGCGGGACAACAACCTGCTGGGGCGCTTCGAGCTGAGTGGCATCCCACCGGCCCCCAGGGGAGTGCCCCAGATCGAGGTGACCTTTGACATCGACGCCAATGGCATCCTGAACGTCACGGCCACCGACAAGAGCACGGGCAAGGCCAACAAGATCACCATCACCAACGACAAGGGCCGCCTGAGCAAGGAGGAGATCGAGCGCATGGTGCAGGAGGCGGAGAAGTACAAAGCCGAGGACGAGGTCCAGCGCGAGAGGGTGTCTGCCAAGAATGCCCTGGAGTCGTACGCGTTCAACATGAAGAGCGCAGTGGAGGATGAGGGGCTCAAGGGCAAGATCAGCGAGGCGGACAAGAAGAAGGTGCTGGACAAATGCCAGGAGGTGATTTCCTGGCTGGACGCCAACACTTTGGCCGAAAAGGACGAGTTTGAGCACAAGAGGAAGGAATTGGAGCAGGTGTGTAACCCTATCATCACTGGACTGTACCAGGGGGCGGGTGGCCCCGGGGCTGGTGGCTTTGGGGCTCAGGCTCCCAAGGGTGGCTCTGGGTCTGGCCCCACCATTGAGGAGGTGGATTAG
>NW_025795682.1:0-7484 GCF_021613505.1 Equus quagga
CCAAGGGTGGCTCTGGGTCTGGCCCCACCATTGAGGAGGTGGATTAGGAATCCTTCCCCAAATTGCTTGTGCTTGTTATGGAGACGGTTGGGATTCAAGACTTTTTATTGCCTTATATATCCGCCTTTCATCAAGTTGTTTGCAAAGTTGAATTGTTTCTTGAAGTTATGAACTTGCTGTTTTTCCCAGAGTCTAAATGTAGAGATGACTTGATACTGTCATCTTTTGCCCATTTCCTTTTTTGTAATACTCATACCAAACTCGGGTTGTTTTTTTCCTTTTTATTTCTAAGTAAATAAACTCAGTAACTCCAGTGATGTCTTGTTTGTCTGTGTTTCAATTTGAGGTCAGAAGGGTCTGCATAGGTTCTTTTTACAGGGTCTAAAATTGAATAGCAGTTTGCCTTTTAAGAGAAATAAGGCTATCTGTTATATTGTGAGCTGTTTCTTTTAGGCAAATAGTATCCTTGGGAGATTAAATAAACACTGTTTATTTTGAGGGGGTTGGATTTGTGGGTCTAGAAAAACTTATGGGCCACTGGCATGCTGGCCACAAGGTGGGTGAGGGGGTCGACCCTATGTAAGTGAGGCCTCAAGGAGCTTGGGGCTGCGGGTGTTCTGGAGATGCAGGGAAAAAAGAGAAGCAATTAGATGGAAGGACATGGCCACTCATTCCGTTAAGTATATCTGATATGTCAGAGCCTGATATTTAATCTGGATTCACTATGAAAGAGAAGGCAAGTCCTAAATTGGTAGTGAGGAGATGTGAGTTCAAGCACTGTCTTGCTGAGTTATATGCACACTGCATTAGCCACTCTGATCCCTAGTTCTCATCTTTAAAAAATGAAAGGGTTTGGCCTGATGCCTTGGTCTATTCTTATTTGTAAAAGGATGGCGAGATAGAAGTGCTACATTGCTAGCAGTGGTTACCTACATCTTGAGTACCTCAGTGGGTACCTTAGGGAGTTGTCATTGAGAGTTTGGCGCCCCAGCAGCAGGACCCCAATATTTCAGTGCTTTTATGTATCAAGCACTGTACTGGGGTCTCTTCCACCACAATGAATTTAGGCAATGTTTTGACTTTCACAGGTGAACATATGGGGAGACTTAAAAGTTACTAGGTTAACTAAAATTATTTACAAGGTTAAAAAAACCCCACCAGATCAGGAAAGATGTTGAAACTGGATTCCAACTCCCGTCTTACCGGTCTTTGCCATGCTGCCCGGAATGCACAGGGCTTTGGTTTGTGCATGTCTGGTTCTGGGTTATGTTTGTATCCTAGGTTTCACTCTCTGAACCCTTTTTGCCTTTACTCTGTATAATCCTAAGTAATTATGTCGGAGAAACAATAAGATTGATGGTAAAAGTTTGGTATTTGTTCATTTAGGGGAGGGAAGATACCCGCAGCCCTGTCCCAGGAAGACTTACTACAGGCTTCCTTCCCATGCACTTCCTTCCCTTTGAAGTGTTTCGAAAATGCCCTAGCTGCCAGCCTCTTAGAAGTAATCCCCTCCACAGCCTCCTTGTTGGGAAAGGCCTGGCACAATGAGGGCATGAAGAGTGAGCCCCTTTAAAAACCGATTGCATCTGGGGGGTGACATGGAACTAAATAGAAGTGATCGTTGCACAACATTGTGCATGTACTTGTATCACTGAATTGTACAGTTTAAAATGGTTAATTTCTTTTTTTAAAGAGGTAGAATTTGCTTTTTTTAAAAAAGTTTTATTTTTCCTTTTTCTCCTAAAGCCCCCTAGTACATAGTTGTGTATTTTTAGTTGTGGGTCCTTCTAGTTGTAGCATGTGGGATGCTGCCTCAGCATGGCTTGATGAGCGGTGCCATGTCTGTGCCCAGGATTTGAACTGGTGAAACCCTGGGCCCCCGAAGCAGAGCACTGAACTTAGCCACTTGGCCACAGCCCGCCCCTAAAATGGTTAATTTCATGTTATGTGAATTTCACTTCAACATAAACAAAAAAAATCAATTCTATCAACTTTCCATAAAAGCACGTTGTGAGTGTATGGGTACCTTAAAGCCCACCAAATCTTTCACTAAATACTTGCCTTTGAAGAAAATCCAGTATTAGGGAATGGCACATACAGATAGACCTTGTCCTGGAAGTTTGGAAATGGAAATCTAAAGCTTCCAGGCTAGCTTATAAAGACACATTTCACTCTAAAGGTAGTTGAACTGTAGCACTGTGGACTGTGGCCACATGTAAATCAATCTTCAAGGGGATAGGCATTTGCACCAGGACCTCCTCCGTCCCTCAGAACTACAGCAGTAGCATTTATGGACTGTCATCTGCAGATAAGACAGTGACTTTTCAAACCAGCGGCTGCTACCACTACTTGAGGGGGGAGGTGGCAGGGGAGGGGTAGGGTGGGTAGAAAAGTGTGCAGATCGGGAAGGACCTACTAACCACCTTTGATAAGAAGTTAGGGACATCTCCAGAAATAACCTTCAAAAAAATAAGAGTACCTATGGCTACATCAGTCAAGGTTATTGAGTAGGGGTTTTATTAAGAAATCAATATAAGACATAACTTATTTGCCTGCATACCCTTGCACAGCGTACTTGGAAAACAGTCACTTAGTAAGCTCAACATCAGGCTGAGGGAATTGTAGAATTAGCAAAGAGACTGCAGTGCCATCCCTGGAGCAGTGATGTTTTGGGTACCAGAAGGAACTTTGGGGGAGGGGAGGTGCATCGAGGAAAAATAGGCAAGGAAAATTTTTTTTTAAACGAGTACCCTCATTCCAATCTCACCTCCTATCTTCCTATGCCAGCCCTCAGAAGGCAGGTGGCTATGGTCATATGACTGATTTTATATGCCTTTTGAACCCAAGAGATTGCTTTATTAGTAACATATATGCTTACTGTTATTCCTGGCATTTAGCAGAGTTTTGTCAACAAAAAATTATAATTGTGAGAGTAGCAGGCAGGAACATGGGCTTTCGGTTAAGAGGAGATGGGGATATTTCAGGTGAAAAAGTAGTATTAGCGATTTCTGAGGGGGTGATCCTTAGGGTAGGAATAAGAAAGCGTTAACTGTCATCATCCTTCACTCTAACTGATCACCCTAAATCCGTCCCCTTGGGTCACCCCCAAGGTATCCATCCGCTGCAGTTTAGTGGGACAGAGCAACTCCACCAGTCCCTCGGCATGTCCCAGCACCGATCATTAAAAAGAGGCTCCAGGGTGAGGCAGCGGGGCGCACTTCGGCGGCCGAAGAAAGCCCACCCCACCCCGCGTGTCCCTATCGGGCCCAGTCATGAATCGGAGGAGAAGGTACAACGGGGGATGAGGGGGTCAGGCTAGGAAGACGCAGGCGTCCAGAAGACGAAAATCACTCCTAAGGGCCTTCGACCTTTTTACCCCTCCAAATGTTCCCACGGGAAAGAGGGACCAGAGCCGCGGGGCAAGGTGACGGCAGAGAGAAAGCAGCAGCCTCCCACCCGTCGCCCGCCCCCGCGCAAGCCGGGAGCGCGCTCGCCTGGAGCTGTGGGGACCTTCCCTTCTGGCGCCTGGCCACGCAAGTCATCCGGCTTAGTCGTATGAGTTACAAAACTTTCCAGTGCTTTTGTCTAACAAGTTAGCTGTTGTAAGAGAAACTCTAAAGGTCTCTTTTTTTCCTCCTTTAATTCCGTTTTGAAAAAAACCATCGCAAAATGCCGGAACCGGCCAGGCAGCTCTGTGGTCAGCCCGACCGCCAGGCCCCACGTTCCGCGGCCCCGCCCCCGCGCTCGGCGGCCCCGCCCCCGCCCCGCTCGGTCAGAGTCTGGCTAGCTCTGGCTCTTCCTCTCTATTTTGGGCTGTGCCCGGAACTTTCTGGAGCTTTCTGGGCTTGAAGGCGGGGACTGATTCGTAGGAACGCTCGTCAACAAACAACCTGCCCCTCTCTACCCCCGCTAACCCTGCCCTAGATTATGAAGGTTAGTCACGGCTCTACATTTAGTTCCAGAAGACTCTGTGAACTACGGGCCAGCCAAGCCATGCTCCCCCTCCTTTCCGCTCTTTCTGATCTAGCGGTATTGCTATGAAGGAAAGGGGAGGCAGGGCTGGGAGAAGCTGGGAGGATGGGAAAGGTAGGAGCTTGTAGGGGGAGTGTCCTGAGTCAGATGCTGCAGCTAAGAGGGGAGTTCTTGTCTGGTCACATACCCCCACGGTGTCACTAATATGCGCAGAGCCCTGACAGTCACTCTTCACTCCCTTCGGTGGCCATTTGTTGTCCTCTTTTTAGAGAATGACATGATGGGATGGATGCACCGGTATTGGGAGGAGTCCAAAATAGGGAGTATGAGGACACGTAGGTTCAGTTGCTGGTTCTATAATTACCTGTCTGGGTGACCAGACCAAGCCACTGAACCTCTGATCCTTTGTGCTCATGTTTTAAAATGAAAAGTTTTGGCTGAATGGCCTCTGCCTTAAAATCTTAAGATAGTTTCTATAGTGAAACTGAAAGGAATGCCGTAGTCCTGGTAGTAGTCCTGAACCTTGTAAATACCTCGGTGAGAATGACTGAGAGGTCAGACCTGAAAATAAAGGACCCCAACAAAGAAGGGAGAAGGGAGCAACCTCTTAAGCACTACTTTGTTATAGACACTGAACTAAAGCCTAAGTATTATCTTGATACTATGATCCTATGAAATATACTGTTAATTCTATTTTAGAGATGTGTAATTTAGTTAACTTACAATATTGTGGGGAAAAAAAAAGAAAAACAGCCTCAACAAGGTGATAGAGTCCAGATGCAAACCCACATCTTCCCTTTCCCAGGTATTTCTTCCGTGCTGCTGGATTCCTAGGTCATTGAAGCCTTTGGCTTTTCGTTGTTAAAAATGCCTGGCTCTAGGTTTCATATCAGGTATCTCTTTTGCTTTCTTCTGGGAAACTTAGAATTATACCATCTTTTAAAACTAATAGAATTGAGAAGTAAACAGTACAGTTCCAGACACTACAGGAACAATGAGAGAGAGGAAGAAAGACCCTGAACCTTCAGAGTGAAGAAGGTTCCCCTCCCCCGCACTTCCTGCCGCCTGCAGCATTGTCGGCACTCCCTCTTCAGTCTCCTAGCCTTAACAGTAGCTGACAGCCCCTCCAGTTTGGGGAATCTGAGCCTTGACCCTTTCAAACATCGAACCTGATAAAAACCTAATTCCAAAAATAATCAAATTAAAGTTCTGGAAAATCTTTTGGGGTTCTTATAGTCACTTTAGGCACCAATTTAAACCTGTGACTGGATTTCTGCCTTGGGATGCATCCAGCACAAAAGGAAAGACAAAATTCGGGATGCTCTCCTCGTCAGGAAATGGAAGGCTATAGATGTTTAGGTTTCCAGGCCAGTCCACAGAGAGATTTCACTCAAAGGTAGGTCAACTGTAGTGTACAGCTGTCTGATTCCTGGAAAACAGCATTTCTGGTGGATCTTTTTCTGCTGCCCCAGCAGCAGGAAGAGTTGAGGCCCTACCACCAAGTCTACTTGGCAGGCATTGGAGACAATGATGCCCTTTTGCTTCAAGCCAATAGAGAAGTATTCTCAATTGCAGATTTGGAGAGAAGGAAAGAGTGAATCCAGAACTACCGCTGGTAGCAACTGATGGTGAGGAAGCTTCCAGAGGGAGGGGGTGAGGTTAAGGGTCTCCAGAAGTGTTGATACACTGGGTAGTTAAGATGGAAGACAAGGGAAGCCCCAGTCAGAGATTGCATAAAGAAATGGAAAATTCCTGAAGTGGAACCAGTTTGACTAGATTAAGGTGGTTCACTAAGGAGCTACATCTGAAAGTAAAAAAAGTTATCACCTACCTGCACATGTAAACACACTCAGGTTTGTTAAAGCAGTCTTTTTGCAACATCAGTTTAGCTCAGTCTGAGCAAATTATAGAATAAAAAACTGAATGCCCTCAGATTCCAGGAAAAGATGTTTTGATACTGGACAGGAGTGTGTGTGTGTGTATGTGTAAAGAATGCCAATTGAGCAAAGTGTTCAAAAGCAAGATTTCTTTCCTTTGTCAAAAACTGCCTCCTCCCACTTGTGCCTTTAAGTTTTCTGTGCTCAAGACATGCGGTATAGCAAAGAGCGAATTTTTCTGTTAGTTGTGAATCCTGTCCCGTTGCTTTAATGTCCTGCTCATTTTCATTTTAGGCACCCAACAAGGGGTCTTGCATGCCCATAAAGGATGAAGAAAAAAACGCCAAAATAAATTACCAAATCTGATTGTATTTCAAACAGGAGGGAGGGTAATGCCCAGTAAGATGAAATCTAGGATAAAAAAAAAACTGAGTAAGTGAATTAAGTGCACAGCAAATAACCTCAAGTTTTAGAGGAGCTAGAACTAGAACCTGGGTCCAGCCAGGCCCTCCCAGCTTACAGTATCATCCTGACCTGTTTGCCTAAAATGGGCCACCTGCCAGCCAGCTGTGACATACGGTGCTGTTAACGAGGACTGAACCTTTACCAGCCCCACCCTCGCAGGCTCACTGCCCCTTGCATTTCATTCAGAAGTGGTGGACAGCCAAGGGTCTGCAAGGACAGGACACAAGACAGAATTCGAGACTGTGATGTTAACCCTGGCCCTCCCCATCATCCGAGGCTGAACCAAGAATTGAGAAAGCAGAAAGGAAGGGGGTGGCCTGGACCCAGGCTGGGAAGGATACGGGAAAGGGGGAGGCCCAAAGGCCTTGAAGACAGCTGAAGTTCTATGGGAAATTTTTTTCTTCCTCACAAAGGGGCACAGCAGACCAGCCTTGCCTCCCCGCTGCCCCGTCCCCCAAGGAGCACACTCCTTGTCGGGGATGGAGATCTCCTAGTTTAAGAACTGCCTGTTTACCTGATTGCTTTTCTTTTGAAAATTCAAATTCCTCCATCCCCAGACATTCCATCTATGTAGGTTAAAAATGTCAAAAACCATATTGCACTGCCTCTTTCCATTTTAAATCTGACATGGGAAAAACACAAAAGGCCAAAGCAACCCTTAGGCAGCCCAGGCCCTTGGGCCAATCCGGGAACCTAAACGCAGCCCCGGCCCGTCGGCGCCACGGTCCAATCAGAGTCTCCTTGGCCCATACACACCCCACCATTTCGGAGAAACTCGGGAATTTTCTGTATTTTAGGTGTCCACAGTGTCTAGCCCTTAATCCTACCTTAAACCACCAAACTAGTTTGACCCCCACAAGCCCCTCACCGCCCTACAATTACTAGCCTTGCGCTAACCCTTAGCCTCAATTTCAAACTAAGTGGATAAAGGCCAGCATCGTCAGGAAATTGGAGGCCCGGCGGGCGGAGTCAACAGCCACCCTTCCCAGGGCCTCACTCCATCTCCTTAGGACTCCAGTCCCCTCCCGTGAATCCGAGAACAGTCTGGAGAGTTCGGGGAGGGGCGGCACTCAAGATGCTGATTGGTCCCAGAAAGCCTGGGGGCGGGACGCGAGGGAAACCTCTGGAAAATTCCCGACCTGGCAGCTCCGCCGAGCTCGGTGATTGGCT
>NW_025795683.1:0-5801 GCF_021613505.1 Equus quagga
TTGTAGTATGTTTTGAAGTCAGGGATTGTGATGCCTGCAGCTTTGTTTTTCTTTCTCAGGATTTCTAGCAATTTGGGGTCTTTTGTTGCCCCATATGAATTTTAGAATTCTTTGTTCAATTTCTGTAAAGAATGACATTGGAATTCTGATTGGGATAGTGTTGAATCTGTAGATTGCTTTAGGTAGTATGGACATTTTAACTATGTTTATTCTTCCAGTCCATGTACATGGAATGTCTTTCCATCTCTTTATGTCATTGTCGATTTCTTTCAAGAGAGTCTTGTAGTTTTCATTGTATAGATCTTTCACTTCCTTGGTTAAATTTATCCCAAGGTATTTTATTCTTTTTGTTGCGATCGTGAACGAGATTGAGTTCTTGAGATCTTTTTCTGTTAGTTCATTGTTAGCATATAGAAATGCTACTGATTTATGTATGTTGATTTTATACCCTGCAACTTTGCTGTAGTTGTTGATTGTTTCTAATAGTTTTTCTATGGATTCTTTGGGGTTTTCTATATATAAGATCATGTCGCTTGCAAACAGTGAGAGTTTTACTTCTTCGTTGCCTATTTGGATTCCTTTTATTTCTTTTTCCTGCCGAATAGCTCTGGCCAACACCTCCAGTACTATGTTGAATAAGAGTGGTGAAAGTGGGCACCCTTGTCTTGTTCCTGTCCTCAGAGGGATGGCTTTCAGTTTTTGTCCGTTGAGTATGATGTTGGCTGTGGGTTTGTCATATATGGCCTTTATTATGTTGAGGTACTTTCCTTCTATACCTATTTTATTGAGGATTTTTATCATAAATCGATGTTGGATCTTGTCGAATGCTTTCTCTGCATCTATTGAGATGATCATGTGGTTTTTGTTTTTCATTTTGTTAATGTAGTGAATCACGTTGATTGACTTGTGGATGTTGAACCATCCCTGTGTCCCTGGTATAAATCCCACTTGATCATGGTGTATAATCTTTTTGATGTATTGCTGTATTTGGTTTGCCAAAATTTTTTTGAGGATTTTTGCCTCTATGTTCATCAGTGATATTGGCCTGTAGTTTTCCTTCTTTGTCTTGTCCTTCTCAGGTTTGGGGATCAGGGTGATGTTGGCTTTATAGAATGTATTAGGGAGTGCTCCATCTTCCTCTATTTTCTGGAATAGTTTGAGAAGGATAGATATTAAATCTTCTTTGCATGTTTGGTAGAATTCTCCAAAGAAGCTGTCTGGTCCTGGACTCTTATTTTTGGGGAGATTTTTGATTACTGTTTTTATTTCTTTGCTTGTGATTGGTCTATTCAGATTCTCTATTTCTTTGTATGAGTCTAGGAATCTGTCCATTTCTTCTAGGTTGTTCAATTTGTTGGCATATAGTTTTTCATAGTCTTCTCTTATGATCCTTTGTATTTCTTCAGTATCTGTTGTGATTCTCCTCTCTCATTTCTGATTTTATTTATTTGAGACTTCTCTCTTTATTTTTTAGTGAGTCTGGCTAAGGGTTTGTCGATTTTGTTAATTTTTTCAAAGAACCAACTCTTTGTTTCATTGATCCTTTCTACTGTCTTTTTTGTTTCAATATCATTTATTTCTGCTCTAATTTTTATTATTTCCCTCCTTCTACTGACTTTGGGCTTTGTTTGTTCTTCTTTTTCTAATTCCGTTAGGTGTCGTTTGAGGTTGTTTATGTAAGATTTTTCTTGCTTATTGAGGCGAGCCTGTATTGCAATGAATTTCCCTCTTAGGACTGCCTTTGCTGTGTCCCAAATAATTTGGTACGGTGTGTTTTCATTTTCATTTGTTTCCAGATAATATTTGATTTCTTTTTTAATTTCTTCAATAATCCATTGTTTGTTCAGTAGCATGTTGTTTAATCTCCACATTTTTGGCCCTTTCCCAGCTTTATTCTTGTAGTTGATTTCTAGTTTCCTAGCATTATGTTCAGAAAAGATGCTTGATATTATTTCAACCCTCTTGAACTTATTGATGCTTGCTTTGTTTCCCAAGATATGGTCTATCCTTGAGAATGTTCCATGCGCACTTGAGAAGAATGTGTAACCTGCTGTTTTTGGATTAAGTGTGCTATATATATCTATTAGGTCCATCTGATCTAATTTTTCATTTAATTCTATAATTTCCTTGTTGATTTTCTGTCTGGATGATCTGTCCATTGGTGTTAATGGGGTGTTGAGGTCCCCTACTATTACTGTATTGCTGTTGATGTCTCCTTTTAGTTTTGTTAATAGTTTCTTTATGGATTTTGGTGCTCCTGTGTTATGTGCATATATATTTATAAGTGTTATATGATCTTGGTGGAGCATCCCTTTTATCATTATATACTGCCCCTCTTTGTCTTTCTTTATCTGTTTTGCTTTGAAGTCTACTTTGTCTGATATAAGTATGGCAACACCTGCTTTGTTTTGTTCATTATTAGCTTGGAGTATTGTCTTCCATCCCTTCACTTTGAGTCCATACCATACCTCAACTTGAATCAGTCAACTAAAATAATTAATTGTAATTTATTATGTACATAATATGTAATAATTATATATAAAATGAAGAATTGTAATTAAAAATAATAATGAATCAATTAATTAAAATAATTGATTCAAATCATTGAAAATATATCCATACACAAAAAGGCACTCAAATATCTAAAGTTGGGCCAAATGGATGTTACAAAACACCTTTTTTATTTGATTGTCTTGCTGAAGAATGATCATGATAACTGAAGCAGGCCCAACCGTGCTTCTTACGGGATGCGGCACGAGAGTGTGCATATCACATGGTGCATGTCAGATTTGTTTAAGTAACAAAGCCCTAGTCTCCCCCTTTGCTTTATTTCTTTTTAACTATGATGTATTTTTTCTCTAGTTTTACAAAATACGGGCAGGAGCACACATTTCTCTACTTATTGAAGGGAATGGACAAGGGTTTTCAGTGGTGGGAAAACACTATTCCAAGGTTATCCACAAACCATCTGACCACTTTGGAAAGTTTAGATATTTACCATCATCCTTTTACATTTTCTTTGAGGGGAGTGCAGAGGGGAACGATGGAAGGTGAATGGTCACAGAGCTGTTATGTATGATGACTGAGTTCTCAACTTGAAATCGAAGGAAGATGGCAATAAAATCACTGTACAGGATAAGCTTTTTTTGAGATATAATTGACATACAACCTATTAGTGTTAGTTCCAGGTGTACAACATGATGATTTGATATTTGTATATATTGCAAAATTGTCACCACAATAGGTCTAGCTAACATCCATCACTGTGCATAATTACAATTTTTTTCTCGTAATGAGAAATTTTGAGATCTCCTCTTTTAGCAACTTTCAAATATGCAATACACTACTGTTAACTATAGTCAGCATGCTGTAAATTACATGCCCAGGACTTATTTATTTTATAACTGGAAGTTTGTACCTTATTTTATTGAGGTCATATTGGCTTATAACATTGTGTAATTTCAGGCGTACATTATTATATATCAGTTTCTGTATAGACTGCATCATGTTCACAACCAATAGTCTAGTTTTTATCCGGCACCGTACATACGTGCCCCTTTACCCCTTTAGCCTACCCGTCACCCCCTTCGCCTCTGGTAACCACTAACCTGTTCTCCTTATCCATGTGTTTGTTTATCTTCCACACGTGAGTGAAATCATGCAGTGTTTGTCTTTATCTGTGTAGCTTATTTCGCTTAGCATGATACCCTCAAGTTCCATCCATGTTGTTGCAAATGGCACGATTTTGTCTTTTTTATGGCTGAGCAATTGTATATATATACCACATCTTCTTTAGCCATTCATCCATTGATGGGCGCTTGGGTTGCTTCCCCGTCTTGGCTATTGTGAGTAATGCTGCAATGAACATAGAGGTGCATAAATCTCTTTGAATTGTTGATTTCATGTTTTTTGGATAAATACCCAGTAGTGGGATAGCTGAATCATATGGTATTTGTATTTTTAATTTTTTTGAGAAATATCCATACTGTTTTCCATAGTGGCTGCACCAGTTTGCATTCCCACCAGCAGTGTATAAGGGTTCCCTTTTCTCCACATCTTCTCCAACACTTGTTATTTCCTGTCTTTTTAATAATAGCCATTCTGACAGGGGTGAGGTGATATCTCATTGTAGTTTTGATTTGCATTTCCCTAATAATTAGTGATGTTGAACACCTTTTCATGTGCCTGTTGACCATCTGTATATCTTCTTTGGAGAAATGTCTGTTCATATCCTCTGCCCATTTTTTGATTGCATTGTTTGATTTTTTTGTTGTTGAGTTGCATGAGTTCTTTATATATTTTGGAAATTAACTCCTTGTCAGATATGCGATTTGCGAGTATTTTCTCCTGGGTGGTGGGTTGTCTTTTTGTTTTGTTCATGGTTTCCTTTCACTTTTTTTTTTTCATTGTTAAGATTATGATAGTTTACAACCTTGTGAAATTTCAGTTGTACATTATTGTTAGTCATGTTGTGGGTACACCACTTCACCCTTTGTGCCCTACCCCAACCTCCCCCCCGCCTTTCCTCTGGTAACCACCGATCAGTTCTCCTTGTCTATATGTTAACTTCCACCTATGAGTGGAGTCATATAGAGTTCATCTTTCTCTATCTGGCTTATTTCACTTAACATCATACCCTCAAGGTCCATCCATGTTGTTGCGAATGAGACGATTTTGTCCTTTTTTATGGCTGAGTAGTATTCCATTATGTATATATACCACATCTTCTTTATCCAATCATCAGTTGCTGGGCATTTAGGTTGGTTCCACGTCTTGGCTATTGTAAATAATGCTGCGATGAACATAGGGGTGCATGGGACTTTTGGAATTGCTGATTTCAGGTTCTTAGGATAGATACCCAGTAGTGGGATGGCTGGGTCATAAGGTATTTCTATTCTTAACTTTTTGAGAAATCTCCAAACTGTTTTCCATAGTGGCTGCACTAGTTTGCATTCCCACCAACAGTGCATGAGGGTTCCATTTTCTCCACAGCCTCTCCAACATTTGTCACTCTTGGTTTTGGATATTTTTGCCAATCTAACGGGTGTAAGGTGATATCTTAGTGTAGTTTTGATTTGCATTTCCCTGATGATTAGCGATGATGAGCACCTTTTCATGTGTCTATTGGCCATCCTTATATCTTCTTTGGAGAAATGTCTGTTCATGTCCCCTGCCCATTTTTTGAGTGGGTTGTTTGATTTTTTGTTGTTGAGCTGTGTGAGTTCTTTATATATTATGGAGATTAACCGTTTGTCGGATAAGTAGCTTGTAAATATTTTTTCCCAATTAGTGGGCTGTTTTTTTGTTTCAATCCTGTTTTCTCTTACCTTGAAGAAGCTCTTTAGTCTGATGAAGTTCCATTCGTTTATTCTTTGTATTGTTTCCCTCATCTGAGGAGTTATGGTGTCCGAAAAGATTCTTTTGAAACTGATGTCAAAGAGTGTACTGCTTATATTCTCTTCTAGAAGAGTTATTATTTCAGGCCTAATCTTTAGGTCTTTGATCCATTTTGAGTTTATTTTCGTGTGTGGTGAAAAAAAATGGTCAATTTTCAATCTTTTGCATGTGGCTGTCCAGTTTTCCCAGCACCATTTATTAAAGAGACTTTCTTTTCTCCCATATAGGCCCTCAGCTCCTTTGTCAAAGATTAGCTGTCCATAGATGTGTGGTTTTATTTCTGGGCTTTCAATTCTGTTCCATTGATCTGTGCATCTGTTTTTGTACCAGTACCATGCTGTTTTGATTACTGTAGCTTTGTAGTATGTTTTGAAGTCAGGGATTGTGATGCCTGCAGCTTTGTT
>NW_025795684.1:0-5801 GCF_021613505.1 Equus quagga
AACAAAGCTGCAGGCATCACAATCCCTGACTTCAAAACATACTACAAAGCTACAGTAATCAAAACAGCATGGTACTGGTACAAAAACAGATGCACAGATCAATGGAACAGAATTGAAAGCCCAGAAATAAAACCACACATCTATGGACAGCTAATCTTTGACAAAGGAGCTGAGGGCCTATATGGGAGAAAAGAAAGTCTCTTTAATAAATGGTGCTGGGAAAACTGGACAGCCACATGCAAAAGATTGAAAATTGACCATTTTTTTTCACCACACACGAAAATAAACTCAAAATGGATCAAAGACCTAAAGATTAGGCCTGAAATAATAACTCTTCTAGAAGAGAATATAAGCAGTACACTCTTTGACATCAGTTTCAAAAGAATCTTTTCGGACACCATAACTCCTCAGATGAGGGAAACAATACAAAGAATAAACGAATGGAACTTCATCAGACTAAAGAGCTTCTTCAAGGTAAGAGAAAACAGGATTGAAACAAAAAAACAGCCCACTAATTGGGAAAAAATATTTACAAGCTACTTATCCGACAAACGGTTAATCTCCATAATATATAAAGAACTCACACAGCTCAACAACAAAAAATCAAACAACCCACTCAAAAAATGGGCAGGGGACATGAACAGACATTTCTCCAAAGAAGATATAAGGATGGCCAATAGACACATGAAAAGGTGCTCATCATCGCTAATCATCAGGGAAATGCAAATCAAAACTACACTAAGATATCACCTTACACCCGTTAGATTGGCAAAAATATCCAAAACCAAGAGTGACAAATGTTGGAGAGGCTGTGGAGAAAATGGAACCCTCATGCACTGTTGGTGGGAATGCAAACTAGTGCAGCCACTATGGAAAACAGTTTGGAGATTTCTCAAAAAGTTAAGAATAGAAATACCTTATGACCCAGCCATCCCACTACTGGGTATCTATCCTAAGAACCTGAAATCAGCAATTCCAAAAGTCCCATGCACCCCTATGTTCATCGCAGCATTATTTACAATAGCCAAGACGTGGAACCAACCTAAATGCCCAGCAACTGATGATTGGATAAAGAAGATGTGGTATATATACATAATGGAATACTACTCAGCCATAAAAAAGGACAAAATCGTCTCATTCGCAACAACATGGATGGACCTTGAGGGTATGATGTTAAGTGAAATAAGCCAGATAGAGAAAGATGAACTCTATATGACTCCACTCATAGGTGGAAGTTAACATATAGACAAGGAGAACTGATCGGTGGTTACCAGAGGAAAGGCGGGGGGGAGGTTGGGGTAGGGCACAAAGGGTGAAGTGGTGTACCCACAACATGACTAACAATAATGTACAACTGAAATTTCACAAGGTTGTAAACTATCATAATCTTAACAATGAAAAAAAAAAAGTGAAAGGAAACCATGAACAAAACAAAAAGACAACCCACCACCCAGGAGAAAATACTCGCAAATCGCATATCTGACAAGGAGTTAATTTCCAAAATATATAAAGAACTCATGCAACTCAACAACAAAAAAATCAAACAATGCAATCAAAAAATGGGCAGAGGATATGAACAGACATTTCTCCAAAGAAGATATACAGATGGTCAACAGGCACATGAAAAGGTGTTCAACATCACTAATTATTAGGGAAATGCAAATCAAAACTACAATGAGATATCACCTCACCCCTGTCAGAATGGCTATTATTAAAAAGACAGGAAATAACAAGTGTTGGAGAAGATGTGGAGAAAAGGGAACCCTTATACACTGCTGGTGGGAATGCAAACTGGTGCAGCCACTATGGAAAACAGTATGGATATTTCTCAAAAAAATTAAAAATACAAATACCATATGATTCAGCTATCCCACTACTGGGTATTTATCCAAAAAACATGAAATCAACAATTCAAAGAGATTTATGCACCTCTATGTTCATTGCAGCATTACTCACAATAGCCAAGACGGGGAAGCAACCCAAGCGCCCATCAATGGATGAATGGCTAAAGAAGATGTGGTATATATATACAATTGCTCAGCCATAAAAAAGACAAAATCGTGCCATTTGCAACAACATGGATGGAACTTGAGGGTATCATGCTAAGCGAAATAAGCTACACAGATAAAGACAAACACTGCATGATTTCACTCACGTGTGGAAGATAAACAAACACATGGATAAGGAGAACAGGTTAGTGGTTACCAGAGGCGAAGGGGGTGACGGGTAGGCTAAAGGGGTAAAGGGGCACGTATGTACGGTGCCGGATAAAAACTAGACTATTGGTTGTGAACATGATGCAGTCTATACAGAAACTGATATATAATAATGTACGCCTGAAATTACACAATGTTATAAGCCAATATGACCTCAATAAAATAAGGTACAAACTTCCAGTTATAAAATAAATAAGTCCTGGGCATGTAATTTACAGCATGCTGACTATAGTTAACAGTAGTGTATTGCATATTTGAAAGTTGCTAAAAGAGGAGATCTCAAAATTTCTCATTACGAGAAAAAAATTGTAATTATGCACAGTGATGGATGTTAGCTAGACCTATTGTGGTGACAATTTTGCAATATATACAAATATCAAATCATCATGTTGTACACCTGGAACTAACACTAATAGGTTGTATGTCAATTATATCTCAAAAAAAGCTTATCCTGTACAGTGATTTTATTGCCATCTTCCTTCGATTTCAAGTTGAGAACTCAGTCATCATACATAACAGCTCTGTGACCATTCACCTTCCATCGTTCCCCTCTGCACTCCCCTCAAAGAAAATGTAAAAGGATGATGGTAAATATCTAAACTTTCCAAAGTGGTCAGATGGTTTGTGGATAACCTTGGAATAGTGTTTTCCCACCACTGAAAACCCTTGTCCATTCCCTTCAATAAGTAGAGAAATGTGTGCTCCTGCCCGTATTTTGTAAAACTAGAGAAAAAATACATCATAGTTAAAAAGAAATAAAGCAAAGGGGGAGACTAGGGCTTTGTTACTTAAACAAATCTGACATGCACCATGTGATATGCACACTCTCGTGCCGCATCCCGTAAGAAGCACGGTTGGGCCTGCTTCAGTTATCATGATCATTCTTCAGCAAGACAATCAAATAAAAAAGGTGTTTTGTAACATCCATTTGGCCCAACTTTAGATATTTGAGTGCCTTTTTGTGTATGGATATATTTTCAATGATTTGAATCAATTATTTTAATTAATTGATTCATTATTATTTTTAATTACAATTCTTCATTTTATATATAATTATTACATATTATGTACATAATAAATTACAATTAATTATTTTAGTTGACTGATTCAAGTTGAGGTATGGTATGGACTCAAAGTGAAGGGATGGAAGACAATACTCCAAGCTAATAATGAACAAAACAAAGCAGGTGTTGCCATACTTATATCAGACAAAGTAGACTTCAAAGCAAAACAGATAAAGAAAGACAAAGAGGGGCAGTATATAATGATAAAAGGGATGCTCCACCAAGATCATATAACACTTATAAATATATATGCACATAACACAGGAGCACCAAAATCCATAAAGAAACTATTAACAAAACTAAAAGGAGACATCAACAGCAATACAGTAATAGTAGGGGACCTCAACACCCCATTAACACCAATGGACAGATCATCCAGACAGAAAATCAACAAGGAAATTATAGAATTAAATGAAAAATTAGATCAGATGGACCTAATAGATATATATAGCACACTTAATCCAAAAACAGCAGGTTACACATTCTTCTCAAGTGCGCATGGAACATTCTCAAGGATAGACCATATCTTGGGAAACAAAGCAAGCATCAATAAGTTCAAGAGGGTTGAAATAATATCAAGCATCTTTTCTGAACATAATGCTAGGAAACTAGAAATCAACTACAAGAATAAAGCTGGGAAAGGGCCAAAAATGTGGAGATTAAACAACATGCTACTGAACAAACAATGGATTATTGAAGAAATTAAAAAAGAAATCAAATATTATCTGGAAACAAATGAAAATGAAAACACACCGTACCAAATTATTTGGGACACAGCAAAGGCAGTCCTAAGAGGGAAATTCATTGCAATACAGGCTCGCCTCAATAAGCAAGAAAAATCTTACATAAACAACCTCAAACGACACCTAACGGAATTAGAAAAAGAAGAACAAACAAAGCCCAAAGTCAGTAGAAGGAGGGAAATAATAAAAATTAGAGCAGAAATAAATGATATTGAAACAAAAAAGACAGTAGAAAGGATCAATGAAACAAAGAGTTGGTTCTTTGAAAAAATTAACAAAATCGACAAACCCTTAGCCAGACTCACTAAAAAATAAAGAGAGAAGTCTCAAATAAATAAAATCAGAAATGAGAGAGGAGAATCACAACAGATACTGAAGAAATACAAAGGATCATAAGAGAAGACTATGAAAAACTATATGCCAACAAATTGAACAACCTAGAAGAAATGGACAGATTCCTAGACTCATACAAAGAAATAGAGAATCTGAATAGACCAATCACAAGCAAAGAAATAAAAACAGTAATCAAAAATCTCCCCAAAAATAAGAGTCCAGGACCAGACAGCTTCTTTGGAGAATTCTACCAAACATGCAAAGAAGATTTAATATCTATCCTTCTCAAACTATTCCAGAAAATAGAGGAAGATGGAGCACTCCCTAATACATTCTATAAAGCCAACATCACCCTGATCCCCAAACCTGAGAAGGACAAGACAAAGAAGGAAAACTACAGGCCAATATCACTGATGAACATAGAGGCAAAAATCCTCAAAAAAATTTTGGCAAACCAAATACAGCAATACATCAAAAAGATTATACACCATGATCAAGTGGGATTTATACCAGGGACACAGGGATGGTTCAACATCCACAAGTCAATCAACGTGATTCACTACATTAACAAAATGAAAAACAAAAACCACATGATCATCTCAATAGATGCAGAGAAAGCATTCGACAAGATCCAACATCGATTTATGATAAAAATCCTCAATAAAATAGGTATAGAAGGAAAGTACCTCAACATAATAAAGGCCATATATGACAAACCCACAGCCAACATCATACTCAACGGACAAAAACTGAAAGCCATCCCTCTGAGGACAGGAACAAGACAAGGGTGCCCACTTTCACCACTCTTATTCAACATAGTACTGGAGGTGTTGGCCAGAGCTATTCGGCAGGAAAAAGAAATAAAAGGAATCCAAATAGGCAACGAAGAAGTAAAACTCTCACTGTTTGCAAGCGACATGATCTTATATATAGAAAACCCCAAAGAATCCATAGAAAAACTATTAGAAACAATCAACAACTACAGCAAAGTTGCAGGGTATAAAATCAACATACATAAATCAGTAGCATTTCTATATGCTAACAATGAACTAACAGAAAAAGATCTCAAGAACTCAATCTCGTTCACGATCGCAACAAAAAGAATAAAATACCTTGGGATAAATTTAACCAAGGAAGTGAAAGATCTATACAATGAAAACTACAAGACTCTCTTGAAAGAAATCGACAATGACATAAAGAGATGGAAAGACATTCCATGTACATGGACTGGAAGAATAAACATAGTTAAAATGTCCATACTACCTAAAGCAATCTACAGATTCAACACTATCCCAATCAGAATTCCAATGTCATTCTTTACAGAAATTGAACAAAGAATTCTAAAATTCATATGGGGCAACAAAAGACCCCAAATTGCTAGAAATCCTGAGAAAGAAAAACAAAGCTGCAGGCATCACAATCCCTGACTTCAAAACATACTACAA
>NW_025795685.1:0-36541 GCF_021613505.1 Equus quagga
ACATTGAAACATCGTAACCACCCAAAGTCCATAGTTTATCTCAGCGTTCATTCTTGGTGTTGTACATTCTAGGGATTTGTACAAATGTATAATGACATATACCCATTATTATAATATCATACAGAGTATTTAACTGCCCTAAAAATCCTCTGTCCTCTGCCTATTCATCACCAACCCCTCCTCCCACCACCACCACTGATCTTCCTGTCTCTATAGTTTTGCCTTTTCCAGAGTGTCATATACTTGGAATCGTACAGTATATTGCCTTTTCAGATTGACTTCTTTCACTTAGTAATATGCATTTAAGTTTCCTCCATGTCTTTTCATGGCTTGATCACTCATTTCTTTTTAGCACTGAATCATATTCCATTGTCTGGATGTGCCACAGTTTATTTATCTATTCACCTACTGAAGGATATCTTGATTGCTTCCAAGTTTGACAATTATGAGTAAAGCTGCTCTAGACATCTGTTTGTAGGTTTTCATGTGGACATAAGTTTTCAACTCCTTTTGGTAAATACCAGGGAGCTCAATTGCTAGATTATATGGTAAGAGTATGTTTAGTTTTGTAAGAAACTGCCAAACTGTCTTCCAAAGTGACTGTACCATTTGCATTCCCACCAGCAATGAACGAGAGTTCCCGTTGCTCCTTGCCAGCATTTAGTGGTGTCAGTGTTCTGGATTTTAGCCATTTTAATAGGTATATAGTGGTATCTCATTGTTGTTTTAATTTGCATTTCCCTGATGACATATGTTGTGGAGCATCTTTTCACGTGCTCATTTGCCATCTGTATTTCTTCTTTAGTGAGGTGTCAAGGTCTTTGGCTTAATTTTTAATTGGGTTGTTTCTTTGCTTGTTGTTGAGTTTTAAGAATTCTTTGTATATTTTGAATAACAGTCCTTTGTCAGATGTGTCTTTTGCAAATCTTTCTCCCAGTCTGTGGCTTGTCTTCTCATTCTGTTGACATTGTCTTTCACAGAGGCAGATGTTTTTAATTTTAATGAAATCCAGCTTATCAATTATTTCTTCCATAGATCACGTCTTTAGTGTTATATCTAAAAAGCCATCACCATACCCGTGGTCATCTAGGTTTTCTTCTATGTTATCTTGTAGGATTTTTATAGTTTTGCATTTTACTTTTGGGTCTATGACCCATTTCAAGTTAATTATTGTGAAGGGTGTAAGGTCTGTGTCTAGAGTCCCTTTTTTGCATGTGGATGTCCAGTTGTTCTAGCACCATTTATTTAAAGAATATCTTTGTTCCACTGTATTGCTTTTACTTCTTTGTCAAAGATTAGTTGACTGTATTTATGGGGAATCTCTTTCCTGGGCTCTCTATTCTGTTCTGTTGATCTATTTGTCTATCCTTTCACCAATACCACACTGTCTCAATTACTGTAGCTCTATAGTAAATCTTGAAGTTGGGTGGCATCAATCCTCCAACTTTGTTCTTCTCCTTCAATATTGTGTTGGCTATTCTGGGTCGTTTTCCTCTCCATATAAACTTTAGAATCAATTTGTCAATATCCATAAAATAACTTGCTGGGATTTTGATTGGGGTTGCATTGATTGAATCTATAGAGCAAGTTAGGAAACACAGACATCTTGACAATATTGAGTCTTTCCACCTATGAACGTGGAATATCTCTCCATTTATTTAGTTCTTTGATTTCATTTATCAGAGTTTTATAGTTTTCCTCATACAGATATTGTACGTATTTTGTTACATTTATACCTAAGTATTTTGCTTTTAGGAGTGCTAATGTAAATGGTACTGTGTTTTTAATTTCACATTCCACTTATTCATTGTTGGTATATAGAAAAGCAATTGACTATTGATATTAACCTTGCATCACATAACCTTAGTATAATTGCTTTTTAGTTCCAGGAGTTTTTTTGTCAATTCTTTTGGATTTTCTACATAGACAATTATATAATCTGTGAACAATGACAGTTTTAAGTCTTCCCAATCTGTATACTTTTTATTTCTTTCTCTTACTTTATTACATTATCAAAGACTTCCAGTACAATGTTGAAAAGGAGTGGTGAGAGGGGACGTCCTTGCCTTGTACCTGATCTTAGTGGGAAAGCTTCAAGTTTCTCACCATTAAGTATAATGTTAGCTGTAGGTTTTTTGTAGATGTTCTTTATCAAGTTGAGAAAGTTCTCTATTACTAGTTACTGAGAGTTTTTATCATGGGTGAGTGCTAGATTTTTGTTAAATGCTTTTTCTGCCTCTATTTGTATGGTCATATTCATTACACACTTTTTTAGTGTGTTATGTGATAGATTACATTAATAGATTTCAAAAGTTGAATCAACCTGGAATATCTAGGATAAATTCCACTTGGTTGTATAATTCTTTTTACATTTTTGGATCTGATTTGCTAATATTTTGTTGAGGGTTTTTGCATCTAAGTTCATGAGAGATATTTGTCTGTAGTTTTCTTTTCTTGTGATGTCTTTGTCTGGTTTTGGTATTAGGGTAATTCTGGCCTCATAGAATGAATTAGGGAGTATTCCCTCCGCTTATGTCCTCTGAAAGAGATTGTAGGGAATTGACATAATTCCTTCCTTAAAAGTTTGGTAGAATTCGCCAGTGTACCCATCTGAGTCTGGTGTTTTCTGTTGGGAAGGTTATCAATCATTGATTCAATTTCTTTAATAGATACCTACTCAGATCATCTATTTCTTCTTCTGTGAGTTTTGGCAGATTGTGTATTTCAAGGAGTTGGCCCATTTCATCTAGTTTATCAATTTTGTGGGTATAGAACTGTCCATAGTATTCTTTTATCATCCTTTTAATTTCCATGAGGTCTGTAATGATATCCCTGGTATCATTTCTAATATTAGTGATTTGTGTCCTCTCTCTTTTTTTCATAGTTAGGTTGTGTTTTTCATAGTTTTGTAGTTAGTCTTTCATAGTTGGCTGGAAGCTTATCTATTTTATTGGTCTTTTCAAAGAACCAGCTTTTGGTTTCATTGATTTCCTATTTTCAGTTTCATTGATTTCTCCTCTAATTGTTATTATTTCTTTTCTTCTGCTTACTTGGATTTAATTTACTCTTCTTTTTTATGTTCCTAAGGTGGAAATTTAGATTATCGGGTTTAGATCTGTCTTATTTTCTAATATATGCTTTCAATGCTACATATTTCCCTCTAGGCACTCCTTTCACTACATCCCACAATAAGCTATGTTTCTATTTTCATTTAGTTCAAAATATTTTTTAATTTCTCTTGAGATTTCTTCTTTAACCCATGTGTTATTTAGAAGTGTGTTGTTTAGTCTCCACATATTTGGGGATTTTCCAATTTTCTTTCTATTATTGATTTCTAGTTTAATTCCATGGTGGTCTGATAGCAGAAATTACATTTCTGTTCTTTTAAATTTGTTAAGGTGTGTTTCATGGCCCAGAATGCAGTCTTTCTTGGTAAATATTCCATGTGAACTGAAGAAGAATGTGTATTCTGCTCTTGTTGGATGAATTAGTCTATAGATGTCAATTATATCCAGTTGTTTGACAGTGTTGTTGAATTCAACTAGGTCCTTACTGATTTTCTAGCCTTGAATCCATCCATTTCTGAGAGAGGGGTGTTGAATCTCCAACTGTGATAGTGGATTCATCTATTTCTCCTTGCAGTTCTATCAGCTTTTGCCTCATGTGGTTTGACTCTCTATTGTTGGACTCATACATGTTAAGAATTGTTATGTCTTCTTGGAGACTTGACCTCTTTATCAGTATGCAGTGCCCCTCTTTATCCCTGATAAGTTTCCTTATGTTGAAGTCGGTTCTGTCTGAAATTAATATAGGTACTCCTGCTTTCTTTGGATTCGTGTTAGCATGGTCTATTTTTCTCCATCCATGTACTTTTAATCTCATGTGTCTTTATATTTAAAGTGGGTTTCTTGTAGATAATATATAGTTGCGTTGTGTTTTTTGATCCACTCTGACAATCTCTGACTTTTACTGGTACGTTTAGACCACTGACAGTCAAAGTGATTATTAATATAGTTGGATTAATATCTACCATATTCATTACTATTTGTTTTCTATTGGCTGCCTTTGTTCTTTTTCCTGTTTTTGTCTTCCACTCTTTCTGCCTTTTGGGGTTTGAATTGAGCATTTTATATGATTTTATTTTCTCTCCTTTCTTAGCATACCAGTTATACTTATTTTTTTACTTTTTTTAGTGAATTCCCTAGAAGTAATCCAAGTCCACTTTCAAATAACACTACACCACTTCACAGGTAACATACCTTACAACAATAAAATAATCATAATTCCTTCTTCGTGCGCCTTGTATCATTACTGTCATTCATTTCACCTTTATATAAGTGCATATATAGTATATACATAAGCATACATAATTGAATACATTGTTGCCATTATCATTTTGAACATACATCTATTAGATCAATTAAGAATAAGAAAAATAAAAGGTTTCATTTTACCTTCACTTATTTCTTTGTCAGTGCTCTTCCTTTCATTATGTAGGTCCAAGTTTCTGACCTTCATTATTTCCTTCTCTCTAAAGAACTTCTTTTAATATTTTTTGCACGGCAGGTCTGCTGGCAACAAATTCGCTCAAGTTTGTTTGTCTGAGTCTTTATCTCTCCTTCACTTCTGAAGGGTAAGGGGCCTATACCATGTGTACTGTGGTGTGATATTAGGAAAGTAACCTCTGATAAGTTAAATGTGTATGTTACAAACCCTAGAGCGACTACTAAAAAGATATAAATCAAAAAAGTGTATGTAATATTAAATACAATCATTAAAAAATACTCAAAAGAAGGTGGGAAAAGAAGAGAAAGGAACAAAGAGCAAATGGAAAAACAACAAAAAATAATAACAAGATGGTAGATTTAAACCCAACCAAATAATGACTACATTAAATGAAAATGGCCTAAACTCTCCATTTAAAATTCAGAGACTGCCAGATTGAATAAGGAAACCCAAATATATAAACATAAATATAAAGATATAACTAGATTAAGAGTAAAAGGATGGAAAAAGAAATGCCATGAGGCACCAATCAAAGGAAAGCTGGCATGCTTATGTTGCTATGAGTTAAAATGAACTTCAGAACAGGAATATGACCAGGGATAAATAGGGACATTTCCTAATAATAAAGGGATTAATTCATTAAAAAGACAGTCTTGAAAGTATATGCACCTAACAACACAGCTTAAAACTCATGAAGCAATAAGAATAGGACCAAGAACTAGAAAAATCTGCTATTTTAGTTGGATATTTCAACTCTTCTCTCTCAGTAATTAATAGAACATGTAAATCTCCCAAAATCAGTAAAGATGCAGAAGCCTTGAACAACACTTTTAATCAACTTGACCTAATTGACATTTATATAGCAAGGCACCAAAAAACATCAGAATAGAGTTCTTTTTCAAGTGCATGTGGAACATTCACCAAGAAAGAACATATTCTGAGACAAAAAACAAATGTCGAAAATTTTTAAAGGAATGAAATCATACAAAGTATGTTCTCTGAGCACAAAGGAATTAAATTTGGAATCAATTTAAAAGAGATATATCTGGAAAATCCCAAAACATGTGCAAATTAGGCAAAGTACTCCTAAATAACTCAGGGCTAAGGGAGAAATCACAAGAGAAATTAGAAAATAGTTTGAATGCAATGAAATCGAAATACAACCTATCAAAATTTGGGGGATATAGCAAAAGCAGTGCTTAAAGGAACTTTATGATATTAAATGCTTATATTAGAAGAGAAGACAGTCTCAAATCAGTTATCTAAGCAGAGTAAATTAAACAAAAAGTAAGAAGGAAGAAGAAAATAATAAAGGTAAGAGCAGAAATCAAATAGAAACTGAACAAATAAATTGATGTTAACTAAACTCGTGGTGATTATTTCACAATATATGTAAGTCAAAGCATTATGTTGTACACCTTAAATTTATGCAGTGCTGTAGGTCAATTATATCTCAATAAAATGGGGGCGGGGAAATAGAGAATAACAATGAAACCAAATTGCTGCTTCTTTGAGAAACCAGTAAAACTCCTCTGGCCCCTCAGACAGACTGCTCCCTGGAATGCAGAAACCACACCTCTGTTTGCACTATCCTTCCAGGACTGAGAGACCAAGGGACATCAGCCTGAACGTCCCTTCTACCTCCTACCAGATACATGAGTGACCTAAAGCCCAGCTCAATGCACAATGCAGCCTTTGATATCCTGGCTGCAGCAGGAGGCCCAGGGAGGATGGGAGGGGCAGCCCAGCCCTCAGGACCCATAGTCCTTGCACTGTCAGGCCTCTGACTGGGGCGCGGAGCTCCTCCCTGCCTCTCTGCAGATTGCTTCATGCCTCTCAGGCTGTGGCACATTCCTCACATTCTGGGATTGAGATACACAGTTGGTTCTGCGGGGGCGGTCAGGGCGGGGGAGGAGGACAGAGAGCATCCCAGGAATCAAGGCTGCTGTTCTTGCTCCCTCCTGACTGCCTTGGCCCATGCTGCCACTGGGAGATGGAGCCCCACCCAGGCTCTCTGCAAACACCTCCCTTGGCTGTTCGAGTGAAGCTGGAGCTCTGGGCACAGCATCTCCCCTCACCCCCAGCAGCATCCATGAGCCAACCCCTCACTGGTGAACATGCGACCCCCAGCCGCTGGCTCCCAAAGTCTTGGTCAGAAGGAATCCGGGAAATCTTCTGATGGAGTGCAGCATATTACAGATCAAAGGATGGAGGACCCAGCATATTAAGGCTACAAGTATGCACAAAAACTGGTCACACCAGACCAACCTCTTTTCCATTTTGAATAGGCAATGAAGCAAGGGAATGCAGTTGACACAGTGAGCTGAACTTTAGAAAGCATCCCCTGAGATCTTGCAAATGAGATGGAAAAAATATGGGCTGAATGCAAATAAGGGTAGACAGATTGGTGACTGATTTAAAGACCACTAATAAATTACTTAATGCGTCCTTGGATGCTATTTTCTGAGCAGGTTCTTAGTCTCAGCTCTCATTCCAGTCCAGGCCAAAATGTAATGAAGTCTTGAATGAAGGCACAAGTTCACTCCTTTAAATAATATTGAATGATCGTCTACTCTGTACCGGGCCCTAGTGACACTGTTGAGTGAAAACAGAGCCTCTGCCCTCACAGAACTCACGAGCCGTTGGTCAATCGAACGGTCCCACAAAGGGCTGTTCAGGAAGGGCTGTGTCAGGGAGGAAGGTAGGTACTCTCAGGGCGTATGAAAGGGGAGTTCCATCTAGGTGGGGAAATCAAGGAAGGCTTCCCCACAGAAGTGACTCATAAGCTACTACCTGAGAGATAAAGCGAGAGTTACATAGACAAGAACAGGAGGGAAAAGAATTCCAGAGAGAGGGACCAGCATGGCCCTCAGAGGCCCTGGGCTAGGAGGGAACATGAGCAGTGTGAGAAATGAAAGGCCAGTGAGCAGAGGGAGCAGGGAGCCACAAGGGGCTGCATGCATCTTCTAGAATGTAAGTGCATGAGGGCAGAGAGTTTTTATTATTTTGCTCATAGCTAGATCCCCAGTGCCTAGGACTGTGCCTGGCACATAATAGGCACTGAGAAATAGTGAATGGATGAATGGATGAATGCTGATGTATGAAGCTGGTAGAGTACGTAAGGGACATGAACAGTAGAAATTGTGTAGGGTTTTAGGCAATGGGATGTTGGGAACAGATTTCTCTGTTTTGTGAGATTAGCCTGGCTTCAACGTAGTGACAAGACTGAAAGGGGCAGGAGTGGATATATGGGACCAGCTAAGATAAGACTTCCTCTCTGGATGAAGGCAGCTCAAACTAAGCTGTGGTACCCCAGAGAGAGTGAAGCGAAGGGTATTGAGAGCTGTTTAGAGCATTCAACAGGCATGCATTGGTCACCTACCAGATGCCAGGCATTAGTCTAGGCAGTGGAGATTCATCAGTGAGAAAACAGATGAAATCCTTGCCCTCAAGGATCTCATAGTCTAGTGAGAGGATAAAGATAGTGAAAATCACAAATAAATAAATAATGGAGTGAGTTATATGATGATAAGTACTGTTTAAAAAAAAAAAAAAAAGATTGGACTGCCAAGGTTCAGAAGCTGCAATTTTTATTAGAGCAGAGAGAGAGATGGTCACTGAGAAGGTAACAACTGAGCAAAGATACAAGGACATAAGAGAAGGACTCACGGACATCCAGAAGAGCATGCCAGGAAAAGAGGAAGAGCCAGTGCAAAGGCCCTGAGGCAGGAGTGTGCCTAGCATGCTAGAGGAAGACCAGAGTAGAAAGTGTTGCTTGAACAGAGTGAGTCAGGCTGAGGAACTGATCAAGGTTGGGCAGGAAGGAGGGAGCACCTAAAAAGAAATAATTCAAGAGTGTTCAATAAAGAAAAGAGCTATTTACAAAGCTGCAGACAGAGTTAGGGTAAACCAGCAGGGTCAGGCACTGGAGAGTTGGGAATGGCTAGAGGTCTTTAGCATGCCCTGGCCAGGAGGGGCCAGCAGAGAGCAGGGTTCCTGGAACCTGGAGAGAGTGGGCTGTGGGCGAGGGCTGCTGACAGGAGGTGTGGTCTTCAGTAAAGGCACACAGTCATGGGCCACAACCAGGCTGAGAAGGGAAGGAAACAGAGGACTGAATACCCCAGCCTCTCTCAGCTCCTGTCTCCCACTCCTGGACTAGTGCCTGCCATCGACTGTTCCAACCACAAGCCAAAGGGCAGCAGAGCATGTTGGAAGATTACTGTGGCCAGTGTCCTGGGGAAGACAGCAGGGTGGAAGAAGCTGGGGCATGGATCTGGGGGGACAAAGGGAGAATGTCCAGGGCAGACGGAGGAGTGGGAGATGAGGTCAGAGAGGATGTGGTTGTGTAAAGCCTGCTGGACCATTTTAAGAATGTTGGCTTTTACTCCAAGTGAAATGCGGAGCTGCTGCAGGATTTGGGACAGAAGATTGATAGGATTTGACCTATATTTTGTAAAGAATTCCTCTGGCTGCCCTGTGGAAATGGACAGTGGCTGAGGGAAGGGCAGAGGTGGAACCTGCTGGCCCTGACTTGGACCATGGTGGTAGCAGCAGAGGTGATGAGAGCTCTGATTCTGGATACAACCAAGGAGATCCAACAGGATTTCTGGATGGATTAAGCATAGGATGTAAGAGAAAGAGAAGCATCAAGGATGACAACTAATGTTTTGGCCTGAGCACCTGGAAAAATGGAGTTGCCTTCCACTGAGATGAGAGGGCGTGCAAGTGGAGCTGACTTCGCCGAGTGGGTGCATAGTGGATACATTACGTTAAGCCTAGTAGACATCCAAATGGAGATACTGAGTAGATATTTGGATACACTAGTTTGGCATTCATAAGAAAGATCAGGACTGAAAATATAAATTTGGGAATCATGAACTAAGAAATATATTGGAAATATGAGAAGGAAGAAGCACTTCCAAATGGAGAAACAGAAAGCTTCGTGGAGGAGGGGGTATTTAATTTGCATCTTGAAGGTGGAATTTTGACAGCAGAAATAAGTGAGCAGAGTATTCCAGATGGAGGAAAAGCCACCAGTAAAAATGCTAGGATAGGAAAGTGCCGGCAAGTTTGGGGAAGGCCAGTAGAGTTGGGAGGGTCTGTGGGCTTGCTGTTAAGGAAAGTCAGAAGCAGAAATGGAACTAGAAGGTGGTTCCTCGCTTCCAATTCATTCATATATTTGTCACTTACTCATCGAACATTTATTGACAACCTCCTTGGTGTAGGGGCTATACTCTGTTCTGAACATTAATAATAAAAACACTTATTGAGCACTAATTATGCACTCAATGGAAAAATCACCATCAACAGAATGGGAGAAAATATTTGCAAATCATATATCTGATAAGGGGTTAATATAAAAAATATATAAAGAACTCATACAACACAATAGCAAAAAAAAAACTAATTTAAAAATGTACAGAGGAACTGAATAGATATTTTGCCAAACAAGACATACAAAGGACCAAGAGGTGCCTGAAAAGGAGTTCAACATCACTAATCATCCGGAAAATGCAAATAAAAGCCACAATGAGCTGTCACCTCACGCCTGTGAGAATGGCTGTCAGCAAAAAAGACAAGCGATGGAGAGGATATGGAGTAAAGGGAACACTGTGCACTGTCAGTGGGAATGTAAATTGTAAAATGTCCAGCAGCTATGGAAAATAGTATGGAGATTCCTCAAAAAATTAAAAAGAAAACTACCGGATGAAATCACTGCTTTGAAGAGATGTCTGCACCCCACATTCGTTGCAGCACTATTGACAATAGCCAAGACATGGAAACAACTGAAGTGTTCACTGACAGATGAATGGATAAAGAAGTTGTGGAATGTGTATACAATGAACTATTATTCAGCCATAAAAAAGAAGGCAATCCTCCCATTTATGACAACATGGATAGGACTTGAGGGCACTTTGCTGAATGAAATAAGTCAGACAGAGAAAGACAATTACAATATGCTCTTACTTATATGTGGAATCTAAAAAAACCCAAATTCATAGAAACAGAGGACAGATTGATGGTTGCCAGGGGCAAGGGATGGGGGGTAGGGGGAATGGGTGAAGGGGCCCCAAGGTACAAACTTCCAGTTATAAAATAAAGTCATGGGGATGTAACGTACAGCATCGTGACTATAGTTAATAACACTGGATTGTATGTTTGAAAGTCTTCAAAGACCTCATCACAAAAAAAAGATTTTTGTAAGTATGTGAGGTGGTTGCAGTTAATTAAACTTATTGTGGTGATCATTTTGTAATATATCCATTTATAAAATCATTATGTTGTGCAGCTTAAACTAATACAATGTTATATGTCAATTATATCTCAATAAAACTGGAAGCAAAAGTAACTTTTAAAAAGATGGGAAAATATAAGAACAGTGACCCTCCCCCAAAAAACAAAAAGACTTACAGAACACCTCCTTCATTCTGGAAACTGTTCTAGGTACGAGGGCCAGAGCGGTGAATGGAACCCACTGAGGTTCCTGCTCGCGTGGAGCTTTCAGAACAAGGTCCGCCCGTCCAGCTTTAGCAAGGGTCCACCTGGGAGGGATGCTGTCTTTCCAGAGACTCATCTCCAGCCCTGGTCCAAGGGCCTCTCATCTCTTGCCTATTTTCCTCTCTACCCTCTACATCAGACTCCCAGATGAGAATCCTATGGTTTTTATAACTAATGCTTTATTCCAAATTTTGTATTTCCATGATGAGTCCTCTTTTTATATATTATGTGTATCTCTGGAATAAATTTTCTGTCAACAAAGGAAAAAAAAACAAAAGAAAACACTTCATTTAATCCTTACAACACCCCTTAAGAGCAATACTAACATTATCTTCAGTTTAAATATGGGGGCTGGGGCCCAGCCCGGTGGCGCAGTGGTTAAGTTGGCACGTTCCGCTTCTTGGTGGCCTGGCTTTCGCCGGTTCAGATCCCAGGTGCGGACATGGCACCGCTTGGCAAAAGCCATGCTGTGGTACGCATCCCACGTATAAAGTAGAGGAAGATGTGCATGGATGTTAGCTCAAGGCCAGTCTTCCTCAGCAAAAAAAGAGGAGGATTGGCAGTAGTTAGCTCAGGGCTAATCTTCCTCAAAAAAAAAAAAAAGATAAGGAGGGGCTGGCCCTGTGGACCAGTGGTTAATTCCGCATGCTCCACTTCACTGGCGTGGGGTTCTGGGCATGGACCTACACACTACTCATCAAGCCATGCTGTGGCAGTGTCCCCATAGAAGAACTAGAATAACTTACAACCAGGATATATAACTAAGTCCTGGGGCTTTGGGGAGGGAAAAAAAAAAAAGAGGAAGATTGGCAACAGATGTTAGCTCAGGGCCAATATTCCTCACCAAAAAAAAAAAAGATAAGGAGAGAAGCATCCCAGTGACTTGCCCAGCTCATTTAGCCCACAGAGCCCGGCAGGTCGGGGTGCGAGCTGGCCAGTGTGACTGCAGGGCCTGGTTCTCACTGCTCTGCTTGGCGCCTGACACTCTGTCAGGAAGACCAAACCAGCATCTGTGGCAGTGCAGCCTGGCAGCCACCAGAAGGGCAGATTACCAAGCCATGGGCAGGGCGTTCTCCAGACTTTCGTCTGCAAGGGATGCGGAACGTGCCCTTGCCAAGGGTCAGCTGAGGAACTGGCCCAGCGGCTCCGGGTGGGGAGGCAGGGCCGCTGACCCGCTGACCGGGGCAGAGGTCACCAAGCTGCCGGCTCTGACTTCACCTAGGAGAGCTGACTGCTCTTCCAAAACATCAGTCTTCTGTTTCTTGGCTCCTGCAGCCAACCTGGGGTCAAGGGCAGGCGAAGCCCCACCCTGAAGGTCAGGAGTGAAAGTGTCCTTAGACAGTAATGCGTCCACTCTCTGTGTCATGTTCTCCTCCAGCCCATCTTAAGAATGAGGAAACCGAAGACCTCAGAGGCTGTTCCACTTGTTCTCTGTTTTCTTGGGATGTGTGTGACAAATCCTGCACTAGACCAAACCTCAGGACTCTCAGGGCAGTGCTCCCACAAAACGTCCTACCTCTCATCAGTTCACCTTCCACAATTAAGTTCCCTAGTGAGCAGGCTGGGAGAGGATGGGGGGTGTGTGTGCGCGTGCGCGCAGGCATGTGCCAAGCCCAGGACACGAGCCCAGGACTGACACTCCCCACCACTCCCTGGGAAAGGAATTTCTCCTCAGCCCAGCTTCTCTCTCAGGGAAATTCAGGTTTGCAGGCATCCGACCCAGTGAACAGCACAGGAAGGAGGAGCCCCTCTGGCCAGCGAGGTCCCTCAGGCGTCTTTCCTGAGACACTCGCACCTGGGCGCCCCCAGGCTGTGCTGGGAGGTCGATGGCAGCCTGGCTGGAAAGAGTGAGAAATGGAAGGAACTTCGATGCCTGTCCACATGGAAGTGGCCCGATAGTGATGGCGTATTTAGTCAGCCGTGAAAAAGATGGGAGCAGGTCTAGACGTAGAGTCGAGAAAGATCTCGACGACATATTATGGAGCAAAACCTAGAGAAACTTGCACACAGTGCATAGAGTATGGTCCCGTTCATGCACAAAAGCAACCTATATATGTGACTTTGAATGTACAGAGAAAGGGTCACAGCAGCCTGCCGATGGCGATTCGTTTATTCACTCCACAGATGTGCGTCCAGTGCCCTCTCCTGCCCCTGGCGCTGTGCTGGGGGAGGGGATCAGCAGAGGGCGGAGCAGACGATGTCCCTGTCCTCCTGCAGCCTGAGAGGGGCAGGGTTGAGGGAGGGGTGAAGGAACATGATGGCTTTTTATTTTATGTCCTTCTGCATTATCGGAAGATTTCCAGCTAGAATATTTCATAGGGATGTCATAACGAATACAAAAATACACAAACAAAGAGAAGAAGGTGGAAAAAGAAGAGAAGGAGGAGAAATGCTTATGTAAACAATGTGATAGGGCACCTGGGGTCTCTTTCAAGCTGTCACACTCTTGACCTGACTAGAAGGATGGTCTCTCCTACCCAGCATCACAGAAGAACAGCACCAAGTGGAGAATGCCAGACATGATGTCCACAGCCCCTTAGAAGGAAGAAGGCATATTCCAGTAACAGAAGGTCCCACAACTCCCCAGTTTCTCCCCAGCCCTCCAAGAGCACTGCCTGTGGCTGGTCACAGCTCCTAGAGGTGGCAGCTTTTTAAGACCAGGATCATCTTCTGGGGCTGATGCCATGAAAATAGGTGCGCTGTCTTCTCTGAATGCACCCTTCCAGACATGGCCTTTTACCCTCCTCCTCTGATCAAGTGCCTCCATCTGCCCAGCAACCTGTTTAGAGCCCTCACTGTTGCTGGGAACCTCAAGTAACAGCAGAGGGAGTTTCTTCTCTTCTTTTTTCTTTTTGAGGAAGATTAGCTCTGAGCTAACATCTGCTGCCAATCCTCCTCTTTTTGCTGAGGAAGACTGGCCCTGAGCAAACAACCATGCCCATCTTCCTCTACCTTACAGGTAGGACTCCTGCCACAGCATGGCTTGACAAGCGGTGCCATGTCCGCACCCAGGATCCGAACCAGCCAACCCCGGGCCACTGAAATGGAACATGAGAACTTAACCACTGCGCCACCAGGCCAGCCCCTCTTCTCTTCTTGAAGTGCTCAGACAGTCTAACCGAGAGCAGACTGCACAGTTACTTACATGGATTACACCGAAGGATGCACCCTTCCCCATCCTACCCCCTCCCAGTCCTTGAGCTTGTCTTCTCTGGGCAGAAGAATTGGCAAGACAAGCTATTGGCCAGTAAGGTGACAAAGTCTCACGAGCCCTCTGATGTGTTTTCAGCTCTCAGGTGGTCAATTTAGCTGTTAGATTTGTGGTCAGACGTCCTGAGTTCACATCCTAGCTCTGCCATTTTCAAGCTGTACACTTTTTGGCATATTTCTTCCTCTGTAAATAACAATAATTATAATAATAATTAAATGGCAATGACAAGAAAGTCCTGCCCCACAAAATGGTTGTGAGGATTTAAAAAGATGTCTATAGGGGTTTGTTTTTTACTTGTGCAAATCTTGCAAATGTGTGGTGTGTGCAACCACTGTGCTACTTGCCTTGGGAGTGTTCTCCATGCACCTGGAGCCGGAAGGAGCCTGAGGCAGCCTGGGTGAGCAGAATGTGCCCATCAGCTGTGACAGAGACACAATCTCAGTTTCAACCAGAGAGCCTACAAGGAAACGCATCCAAGAAAACCAGATCTGCCTGTCCTCCGAGATAAGCAGAAAGATTCCTTTCAGTTATGCAGGCAAAGGCATCCAGCCTCGGCCACCCCAGCTGCATTTTTGTCCTTATTCCCCAATTCTAGCATTTTCAACAGACATGAGTTTTGCTTAAGACATGTTTACTTAAGAAAGAAAAATGAAATCTCGTGCACCACCATTTTGGTATCTGGCTTTATGATCTAATAAATCTGTTTATTGCAAAAGGAAATACGTGTGTCTCTTTTTTTTTCTAGGTGTTTTCATTGAGAAATTTCACTGGGTGACCTTGGGCAAGTCAGCCATTCTCCTTCAGTGCTTTCCCCTCTTCCTTACATAGTATAGCTTGGAGTTCCCCCACCATTTGGGTCTTGCTCCTGTGAAGACTTTGTCGAAGTTCCTCGGGAAGTGGGGCACCCCGATATCCATCCCATTGTCCCATACAGCTGTGTATTCTGTACACAGCTCCAAGGCACTGTCGCCTCCTTTGTTCCACTGGCTTTACTTCTATTAATGGATCCCAAGCTTACATGAGCCTGCTAAGTCAGGAAATAGCTCACGTTCTATTCAGTTGGAGAGATTTATCAAAACTCAGATGCCAAGATCTTGCCCAGCCTGGATGAATCAGAATCTCGGGAGGGAGGGTCCTTGGAGGTCTTCTTTTAGACCCCTTCCAAGTGATTCGAATGTGCATCCAGATTTTGGCAAGTAATGTCCCCAGAGGTTTCTTCCACAGGGATAAGAGTCAGGCCCAGGTGTAGAATTCGGGGGCCTCAATGCCCAGCTCTCCTTTCCTAATCTTCTGATCCACACCAAAGTTAATTAAAAGCCTTAACCACAAGCAGGCAGCATGCACAGGGACGTTCAGCTGTTGGTGAAGAGAATCTGAGGGGTCCGTTTCATTCCTTGAGGTTCGGCGTCCACAAATAACCAAATGACTTGTAAGGAATGCCCGTTGACGAGGCCCTCCCCCTCACCACATCCTCACACCACAGCCGTGACGTAGGGGTGGGACCTGCCATGTTATAAGTGATGAAAGCGTTGTGTGAGAGGAGTCAGGTGACTTCCCCGAGGTCTTATTGGTAGTGATTGGCAGAGACAGATTTTCTCGAACATTCCAGCCAGCACCGGCACATACAGTAGCTTTCACCCCTTATGACATCCAGGAGGACACGAACCAGACACATTCACACGGTGCCCCAGCCCCCAACCCCTCCCTCAAGCAACATCTGTCTAATAATACAGATGAGAATTTTGTTAACCTACACAGAAATACAAATGTATAGGGATCAAGGAAACGAGCAAAACAAGTTTATCATACCTGCACTTAACTTAAAAGGTTCCAACAATATGTGAGCAACCAGGTAAAGAAGGAAAGAAACAGCACCTAAATGCGGGGCACCAGGCTTCTCAAACTTTAATACGGATATGAATCCTCTGGTGTGGTAGGCAGAATAACGGCCCCCAAAGATGCCCGAATCCCCACTACCCGAATATGTTACCTTACATGGCTAAAGGGGCTGTGTTGATACCATTAAGTCAAGGAATTTGAGAAGGGACGCTTGTGTGGGTTATCCAGATGTGATCACAAGAGTCCTTATAAGTGGGAGGTAGGAGGGTCAGAGCCGGAAGAAGATGTGACGACAGAACCAGAAGCTGAGGTCAGAATCAGAGAAAGAGATGTGAATGTTACTACAGTGCGGTTTTAGATGGAAGAAGGGACCGTGAGCCAAGGAATGTGGGAAGCCTCTAAAAGCGAGAAAAAGCAAGGAATGGATTCCCCCCCCCCCAGAACTTTCAAAGGGAACGCAGCCCCGCCACCACCTCGATCTGAGCCCAGCGAGACCCAGTTCAGACTCCTGACATCCAGAACGATAAGATGATAAATTCTTGTCACTTTAAACCACTAAATTTGTAATTTGTTGCAGCCATAGGAAACATACACCTGGGAACTGGTAAAATGCAGATCCTAATCCCTGGTCTAGAAAGGATGGAAAGCTCTGATGGGAGCTTGCTGGTGGTGTCTGTGCGCTGGTCCTGGGACCACACTCAGCATCGAGGCCATCGGCAGCGCCCCCGTTCCCTCCAGGTCTGGAGAGCGCCAGTTAGCGTGGGATGGGACCAGGGGCACTGCATACCCCTGAGTGCCTGGCCTCCAACGCCCAAGCATCTGTGCCACTGAACACGGTGCAGATCTCTCGTCAGTCTTACTTTCAAGGTCACCTACTCCGAGAGGTATCCCTTTTGATTCCCTATTTCTGCCCCTGTTTATTTACTTCACAGGTTGTAACCATAAGTCTGGGTGTTGGTTTATTGACTCCTCCTCATGTTTCTGCTGCCCCACCCACACCGCGCAGCACAGGGACTGGGACGGAAAAGGCACTCTTATGTGAATGAATGAACTAAAAAATTCAGGAATCCCTTAGTTCCTTTTCAAACAAATGCCTGCCCAAATCGCACACATCTTGTATCAGTACAACTGAATTTTTTTAAGCTACATAATCCAAAAGTTTGCCTTGATCCAAGGCGCTTTATCTTCTCACACCGGGCGCTATGTTCCAAGCAGATGAAATCAGTCTGAATATTGGTCTTTCCCATCCAGGTTCAAGATTTCTCCCCATATTTGGAAAGCCTGCTGTAGCAGGTCAGTATCCAAGAAGCAGACTCTGAGATGAGGATTTACAGGCAGGAAGCTTATGGGAACATGCTTACAGGATCCATATGGGTGGGTGGGTGGGGAGGGAAACGGGACTGAGCAGAGAGCGGAGTGGGCTGCAATGCAGACCAAACAGAGTCCTCAGCTGGTTCCTACAGGGAGGGGTCATGGCCCTTCAGGGTTGTCCTTAACTGGAGCAAGAGTGCCTGGTAACAACCAGTCACCGGACTGGTTACATCCCTGTAAAAACCAGTCATTGAGGACAGGCTGCCCCAGAAGGGGGCATGACTTGGGGATGGTGCTGTTTAGTTCTAGGCAAGACCCAGAGGGGACTCAGCTGAAACCTGCCAATCTTGAAAGCTTCCAGCCACCCAGACAGGAGTAGGCCAGTCGTGATGGGTAGGAATCCGGGCAGACTCCACAACACTCACCACCCATGCCTTCCGTTTCCTCAGTCACTGGAAAAGAAACCATTAAATCAAGCTAAGCCCAGGCTAGAGCTTAGTGCCCCACCAGTAGGAACTAGAGGGGAACAGACTAAAGATGCAAGAGAGAAGAACACTGATGTAGAAGCGTCCACGGGGAGGAAAACCGGGATGGACTTGAGGGCGTGCACAGAGCCCGTCTTGGAGACAGGGTTTTTCCGAGTTGGGCCAGCAGGAGAATGTGATTCATGAAGGGGTCCAGAGGAAGGAGGAAGGAGGCGGGCATCTGAGCAGTTCACAGGTGAAGGCCTCGGTGTTCACAATATAAACAGGGAGAAGGGGGAAAAAGGGGTCCACGGGGCAGCATAATAAGAAGCCGATTAGAAGAGAGTAAGGAGATTGCCGGGCACAGTGAGGGGCTGGCTGGGCTGGGCTGGCTGCTAGGAGTTCGCAGGGACCCACTCACAGGAGTTTATGGCTTTCCTCCAGTAGCCTCAAAATGGAACAGGGACAGCAGACAGTTCAGAGCTGGCAGAGCAGGTGTGACAGGGGGACACTGTGGTGATGGAATCCAGGGTGAAAGTCAATGAGATGGGTGACCTCAGAGTCAGGCTGGATGAGGAGGCCAGGGGTGTGGAGGGGATCTAAGAACAGGGGTGGACCATGACACGAGATCATAAGAAGAATGTCCAGCAGATTCGGGAGGGGTCAGGGCATGGGAGATCCACCAGGTGGAGGGTGCGGAGGTGAATGTCAGAGATGACGTTTATAACGGTGGAGGGCAAGAAGGAGCCCCTGCAGAGAGTGGCGAGGGAGGTACGGTCCTGCAGGAAAGCCAGGCATTCTGTTTAAAATGGTGTCATCGCAGTAGTAACACCTGCATGGAAAAGTTCAAACTATAGATTGAATAAAAATGCAAGTTCCCTTTCAAACCACTTGACCCCTAACCAAGCTCAGTCCCCTCTCTGAAAGCAACCACTGGCAATTCAGACTATCCTTCGAGAACTTTGGGTCCGCATTCTAGACACAAATGTATGTGATCCCATTTCCGTAAGAAAGATTATGTATATATTATATACATATGTATATTTGTACTCCTAAATAGGGTCATAATATATATCTATGCATTATTATTATATATATTAATTTGCTCACTGCTTGACTCTCAGCACTGGGATTATCCTACACTATGAGAATGACACTCTGACACAACCTGTTTCTCTCGACTTGTGGCTGCACCTTTCAGGAAGGAAAGATGGGCGCTCCTGTGGAGAAGAGAGCCCGGCAGTGGCCTGTGAAGGGTGAGGTGATGACCATAGGTGAAGCTGGCCTGGAAATCTTCCCTCTTTCCTGTGATAAAGGCAGGACAAGAGCATCCCAATGGTTTCACCACGTGGTTTTCCAACATCCAGGGATATTTTCCTGTTTCCTCGTGAGAGCTGCAAATCTCCCTTCCTGGAATCTAAATAAAGACAAAAACAAACTTCTAAACAAAAGGATCCTCTGCTCCAGGGTCTCAATTCCATTCCCCTGAGAGGAACGGGCTCAGATTGTCGTCTTCCGACAACCTGTCCAGCCCAGCCCCCGCTTCCTCTTGCTCCTTCCTGATGGCCGTCAATTGTGGACATCCTCATGGGTATAGTATTTTACTTCTATTGACCCCTTTCTTCATGTCCTCTTCATTATGCAGGGAAAAGAAGATTGTTTTCCCAATAGAAGCTATTTGGGGCTTTTGAATCGTCCAAGGTTCAATGGTCTCTCCTAAGAGCCTAATTAGTCATATCCAGTTGGGCAAGGTGAAAGGACTCTAGACAAAGAGAGGTGAGGGAACCCTCATTCAAGCCTGACGCTGCCCCTGCCTCATGTGAGGCTGAAAGGCTGCTCAGCTTGTCCAAGGGGGGGCTCTTCAACTATCAAATGGGAACGTAACCCCTGTCATGTGGGCTTTACAGAGTGGCTGTGGGGAGAAAACTAGAAAGATCCCTGGAAGCATTTTGTTCATGGTGAGGTGCTGGGAAGCACTGTGCGTGTTCACTGAGTTCACACAACTGGGGAAACTGTTCAGTCATAGAGAGAGAAATTAATCTCAGTCTGGAATAAAGGGAAAGGATGCAGGATCACATCACCTTCATCTATGAATTGATGCTGCTTTGAAAGCACTTTCATCCAGATCCTCACAAGTCTATGAAATAAAGAGACAGGGCTAAATTTTTATTGCATTTGCAAGAGCAGAGCCGGAAACTGAGAAGGGAAACAACCAGAAGCCTGCTATCTTCGCCTGGTCCCTGTATGAATACTTCTCTCCAAGGAGATGCAGGCCAGCCTCATTTAGCACCACTGTAATTGGCCCAGAGAAAAGACCACACCCTGAAATCCCCATGGCAACAGAGCTCACCACACATTTCCAGGCTGGGAAATGCTAACAGACAGGAAGGAACTGTGGAAAGGTCCAGCACGCCTGCACGAGGAGAAAGAGAAATGATGGGCTTGTCACTTGGAGAGGTGTAAGTAACGATAATGATAGTTAACATACATTGAGGGTTTCAAATGGATGCACTACACTAAGTATTTTCATGGAGTTACTCATTTAATGCACACAACGACCCAGTGAGGTAGGTACTGTCATTATCTCCATCCGCCGACGAAGAATTCGAGACTCTGGGAGGCTGAGTAAATTTCCAAAGGTCACACAGCTGGCACGTGCTGGAGCCAGGGTTCAGAACCTGGGCTGGGCTCTTGACCAGGCCACCACCCAGTTTCCCTAATTATTGCTTTTGGCAAAGAATAATGCAATTTATATTTATGGAACCCTGGAGTATGGAGAGTGGAAGAAATCCTGAAGGTGACCTGGGGTGTTCTTTCCACAGTTATTGATTAAGCACTATGGAGTAGGCACTAATCTAGGTTGGGAGGGGGTAGCAAAGTCCACCAAAACGGTTTATTCTTTCACAGAGCTAACGTTCTAGTGGAAGAGAGAGAGAACAAACAAGCAACAAATTAATAGGGGTGGGAGTGGAAGGAGTATAGGGTAAAGTGATAGAAAATGCCAGGACATAAGAGAGCAGCCTCGAGAATCCCCCAATGTCTCATCCACTTGTCCAGCCGCCACCTCCTACACTTGAGAAAGACGAGGCAGAGACAGCAGCGACCTGTCAAGACTAGACCACACGGAGCTTGTTGGAAGCAGAGTTGGAAGGGAACTTTGTGTTCTGCAAAACCAATCCTTTCTTCACAGCCCCTCCCAATATGACTTTATTGCCCGTCCTTGTCTAGCCCTTAGACCCCAGTACTGAGGGAGGGGAAACAGGCGCTCAAGCACCCTCTCGGCCCCAGGACACAAGGATCCCCTCCAGCCCCTCATCACTCCCCAAGACCCAGGGAGAAGCCCCGGCGGGGCTGGGCGGGGCCTGGACACGCGCCGGCACGCCCAGCAGGTGGCAGCAGCGAGCAGCCGCGCCCCCCCGCGCTGCCGCCCCGCGAGCCCGCGTCATGGATGGCGAGCTCTCCTATTTCGCTTTGCTCGCCTCGGAATTCGAGACCCCAGACGAGGACCAGGATTCATGAACCGGTCGCAGGGGCCCGGGCAGGGGCCTCTGGCTCCCAACGCTGGCCGAGAGGTGGGTCCCGGGGCGGGTCGCTGCTGGCGGAGGCCGGGCGGGGACGCGCTGCCCCGCGGAGCCCGGCGCCCCGCGCGGCCCCCGCCCTGCCTCCCTGTGGTCCACACCCCCTTCGGGCGCCCGGGCCGCGGGGCTGCAATAGTCCGGGCTGCGCGCGAGCAGGCGCTGCCAGCCCCGCTTCTGCCCGGGATTCGGGTCCGAGGGCCAGGAGGAGCGGGGCGCCCGTGTCCTCTCTGCCTCCGCCTCCTTCCTGCTCTCACCTGCGCCTGTTAGTCCGGTCGCCTTCAAGGCCAGCGGCTACAGCCCAGACTGACAGGGGACAGCAGAGGGAGAGAGAGCACCTGAGGATACAGAGCTGGCACTGGATGGCCTTTTCACCCCCAGGTGATGAGTGAGGTCGGAAGGTTTAAAGGCAACCGGGGCAAAAAATGAAATAAAAAACATTCAATTTGAAAAGGAAAAAGTAACATTATCTCTACTCTCGGGTGGCATAATCTCTTATGTAGAAAATAACAAGGAATCCAGTTTTAAACTATTAGAACTAATAAACAGTTTAGCAAGTTTGCAGCACATAAAAATATACAAAAATCAGTTGTTTTCTTTGTACTAGCAATGAACAACCCCAAAATGAAAGTAAGAAAACAATTCAATTTACCGTAGCATGAAAAATAATAAGATATTTTGGAAATATATTTAACAAAAGAAGTGCAAATGTTATGCTCTGAAAACTACAAAACATTGATGAAAAAGTAAAAATCTAAAAAAATGGAAAAATGTCTTATGTGCATGGATTTGGAAGACTTGTTAACGTGGCAGTACTCCATAAGTTACAGAGTCAATGCAATCCGTATTAAAATCCCAGCAGCTTCTTTTTTAGAAATTGACAAGCTGATACTAAACTTGATGTGGAGATTTAGGGACCCAGAATAGCCAAAACAGTCTTGTCTTGAAAACAAAGGACAAAATTGGGGAACTCCCACTTCTCAATTTCGAAAGTTACTATAAAGCAATGGTAATCAAGACAGTGTGGTACTGCCATAGGGATAAATCACTGTAACAGAGTTGAGAGTCCGGAAATAAACCCATGTACGTATGGGCAATTGATTTTCCACAAAGGTGCCAAATGAATGAAGGAAAGAATAGTCTTTCAACATATTGCTGGGACAGTTATGTGGCCACATGCAAAAGAATAGAGTTGGATCCTTGTCTCACACCATATATATATTTACTAACTCACAGTGATGGAGACATAACATTGCCTTTGACTAACAAGGCCCTGATTCATTTTGGCAATGAGGCAGCTATTGGCCTTCTGAAGAAGGTGTCAGGCTTTGGCCCTTAAAAGGACTGGGAAGAAAGAGCCCACACTTTCCCTGGTTTCCTGTCTTTGGCATGGTATTTATAACATCCAAGGACTGGCTCTTACTGCCCTCTCTCAATTATTAGAATGTCAAACTTGCTGCTGCATCTGTGCTGTGAGCTGGGAAACTCCATGGTGAGCTGAGATGGTCCCCACCCTCCCTGGCTGAACTAAAATAGTTGCAGCCTTCTCCTCATGACGGACCCATGTTCTCCTCTCAACCACCTTATATCCTCAAACCTCAGTAGAGTGAAGAGGTTGGGCGCACCTGGCTTGCTATTCTTCCTTCTTCCACTGGCCATAAAACAACGTGCTCTATGGAACCCTGGATTTTTTTATACCAATTGTACCAATCAACTATTATCCAAGTCATCAACTCAATTGTGACCATAGCTCCAAATTCTTGGATAGGATTGGAACACCCCTATTTGCAATTAAAAAGACTCTATGGATCTTGAAAAGCTTGGGCCTTCAGAAGATACTAGGAACATATAGGCAGCTGTTAGGCAGATGTTAGAGCAGTATGAGCAACCTGCAGAGAAGCTGGTACATGCTGATTTCCTACCACTTCCCCGGGACTTAGGAGCATTGCACCTTGTGCCTGAAAATGGTAGAGCTCCTGCACCCAAATTAAGGCCCAAGGATGTAGGGGGGCCAGTGCATGGGGGGGGGGGGGGGGAGTGCAAGAGGTGGGAGGGAGTCAGTGCAAGGCCTTGACCTGCTACTTTCTCCACTTCACACTGGGATGTGGTGGGAGACCATCACCCCTCATTGCTCATGGCTGAATCCTGACTCATCGTCTTATTGCTTCATAATGTAGTCATGCTCCCAAGTGACAAGAGCTGTCACCAGCTCAGCAGAACTGGCTGAACAATTACTGAGTAGGTCGAAGTGGTAATGAAAATGACCCTCCCAATAGCACCTTCTCTCATGAAACAAAGCAAAGCCCTTCTCTTAACCCTGTCCTTTCCTTGAGACTACACGGTCCCCACTTTGACAGGAAATATAGAAGAGGTGACCATAAATGTAAAGGTTAGAGAGCGACCATTAAATAAAATTTCTTTAGTGGCAGGCGATTTCAGCAAAAAAATCTAGGGACAGGTGACACAACGTTGAGAAACCATGAAGGGAGGCTGACTCTAGTTGGAAGAAAGCTTGTACAACTGTTACAACAAGCTCATTGTGAATCATAAAAGAGTCGAATTGCTAAGAGTTGGGAAGTCGGGTTGAAGGAATGTCAGGGGGCTGGAAGAAAACGGTCATCCACAATAGAGATCTTTATGCCCACCCTGTGAGGCATAAGCCAAGCTTGGCTAAAATGAACGTTCCTACCGTGGAGTTGACATAGAAGTAAAGAATTTTCAAACTAGAAGTTCTTTTAGAACGTACCCAGTCTAGAATGTATCGAATAGTTTTTAAAGCCCCATCTAGATCTAGAAAGACTTAGGGTTTTTTTCAGCTCAGAACTATTTTTTTTAAAAAAATATAACTTGGAGCCCAATAATTAACAAAGATCACTTACTGAGTGCTTCTTTTGAACAAGGCACCGACCTGGGTGCTTTGTGTGTATTATCTCATTTAATCCTCTCAACAGTCCTGTGAGGCAGTACTATTATTGTTCTCTTTTTACAGATGGAGAAACTGAGGCACAGAAAGATGAAGTACTTGCCAGAGGCACACAGCTAGGCTGTTGTAGGGCAGGATGCAAGAAGGGCTTCTCTGTGTAAACCAGGGTACAGGGCGGGGTTTAGGGTGGGGAAGGTGTCAGTTGCCCTGTCGCTTATCCGACTCCCCCACAGCTGAGATGACTCTGTTTAAAAACCTCTGATAGGAAAACCAGAAGATAAACTGAATCGCTGAAGGTCAAAGTAGGATAAAAGGTGACAAAGATAAATGTTTTAATACATATTTAGCTTTAAAGAAAGAAGCGGGGACCAGCTCCGTGGCCGAGTGGTTAAGTTCGCGCGCTCTGCTGCGGCGGCCCAGGGTTCGGATCCTGGGCACGGACCTGGCACCGCTCGTCAGGCCACAATGAGACGGTGTCCCACATCCCACAACTAGAAGGACATGCAACTAAGATATACAACTGTGTACAGGGGGGGTTTGGAGAGATAAAGCAGAAAAAAATAAAAAAAAAAGAAAAGAAAAGAAAGAAAGAAGGGAAATTCCTGGTGAAACAAGCACAGAAATCAAAGCCCTGTGGGTAAGGGGGAGCGGAGGTCCTGGGGACCCTGGGGTTCTGAGCCAGAACATCAGCCCTTGGAGCTGGGCTGGCGTTCTAATGCCCACCCCTCTTACTAGAGGTAACCTTGGGCTTACTAGAGGTAACCTTGGGCCTGTGTGAAGCCGGGAAGCTGGAAATTTGCTCCCTGCATAAAGCTTGAAGTCTGGAAGTGTCACTATTCTATCCACAAAGAATTAGAAAACTTCCTTCCACCTTCCAAGGACACCCTGAAGAAGCTATGCCTCTGTCTGAGGCCTTTTGTGGAAAATCAGCCACTCAGGCCTGTGCCTTGAGAAGGTGCAGGATCCGAATTTACCCCTCACTCTGCAGGAATCCCAGCAGGGGAGTAAGTGACAGCCACTTGCCCCGGGATGTTAATTCTCAAGGAAGACAAGAGGAACAATTGCAAAAACTATTCTACTGGGATATTTTCACAGAGTAGGGTTCATGAGAAGCCCTTTTTTTTTTAATGCTGAAAAGTAGTTCAGCGTAGTTCATAGTTAAAGAGATACAAATCACAAAGGGAAATTAACTGCAGAGATGGAAAACCAGCAGATGCAACCAGCCAGTGAATTAGCATTGCAAGAGTGGGAAATGAAAGAACTGGAAATGAAAGAGAACCAGAATAAGCAAGTTTAAGTAATTTAAAGGATTTTAAAAATTAGGAACCATAATGAAAAAATAGAGGATTATGGAAAAGGAAACAGACAAATTTGATAAATAACCAATTACAACTCATAGAAACAAAACACAAAGTGGCCACAGTTAAGGACTCACTGGGTAGGTTAAATGAAAGATTGAGCAGAGGAAAAATTAGTGAACCTGAACGCAGATCTGCAGAAATCACCCAGAATGTAGCATGGAGAAACAAGGTGGAAACTGAGAAAGAATTAACCAAGCAAGACGGAAGGTAGAATGAGATGCCCAACATAATCTCCTAGAACTTCCAGAAGGAGAGTCAGTTTTCACAGGGAAAATGAGAATATTCCAGAATTGAGGACGTGAATCTTCAGATTGAAAAAGCACACCAAGTTCTGAAGAGCGTAAATAAAAATCACAGATTTTTTAAAACATAATTTCTATTTCTTCAAATGTTGTATCTGCCCAGGTTTTTCTCCCAATCCTTTCTGGGTTTAATTTCCATTTCATCTAAATTGTTCGATTTTATCGAAAAAAAGAATTAAATAAAAATATAAGAACCTAAATTAACAAAAAAGAATGTAGAAAGAAGGAAATAACAATGACGAATGATAAAATTAATGAACTATTTCTGTGCCTTAAGAGCTCGGTTTCAAGCTGCCGCTGGTGCTGTAGAATTGGTTCCTGATGCTGGGCTCTCGTTGCTTCCGTGACGAACAGGCTGCTTTCCTGTGTGGGGCGACCTCACTCTCAGTACACTGCTGTGTGGTCAGGAAAGCCTTCCAGTGGAGATACACAAGCACAGGGAGGGACCCTGTGGGAAGAGGGTGGAGACCAGCAAATGCAGGACCGTCCTCAGAACCCTGATACAGAATGAACACGGACGAAGAGTGACACCCAGTGGCCAGATGCCCACATAGCACTCAGAGGTGATTCCTGGGGCTGCACATGCTGGCTGCTGCTTGTGGCCAGGTTGCCGGAGGGGTTCTCTGACTGCTGTGTTTTGGGGATGTCTGTAAAGTAGAGAGTGCTTTGGGGGCTGTTCAATGAGCCATCTCCCCTCTCCTCTCCTTCTCCCACCTCTCCCTGTCTCCTGCCTCACTTTCCCCTCCCTTACCGAATGTGCACTCTCTGATGCACTGGGTCCCACAGGTGACCAGGTGTGGGCCGACAGAGGACCCTGTGGGAATAAGGAGAAGCTCTCATGCCACCACTGCAATACAGGAGACACTGTTCTTCAGGGTAACGGTGTTTCCCCTGCAACTGAGCCAGCTAAAATGTGCTGATCAGATTAATTTAGTGGAACTGAGTTATTGAAATTCAGGGAGAGGGTATAAGATGCTGAAGTGCCAGTGTAGACAATCCATTCCATCACAAAAAGGCCCCAGTGAAACTAGACATGGTTAGGTCAGCCTCACTTCTGCAAACAAAACTGCAAGCATGTTTCTAAACGCTCTAGCAAGAGCCAACATGGAGATTATGCTAAGGAACTGCTGGCTGAGATGCAGATGCCTGTAAGGTAGTTATAAAATCTGACACCTCTCCCACCACCCAATGAAAATTGTCAAAGGTCACCATCAATAATAACCACAACAATGAAAGCTAGCGTGATATTGATCATACACACACACACTGTGCCAGGCACCATCCTAAGTGTTTTACATGTATTAGCCCATTTAAACTCATGACCATCCTACTAGTCAGGTGCTAATATTATACGCATTTGACAGATGAGAAAACTGAGGCATAGAGAGACAAATTAACATGTCCGAAGTCACACAGCTGGTGAGCTAATGGAGACACATGATGTTCTCACGTGGCCCCCAAATGCCTTTCGGGCAGTCTGGCTCTGGGACTCTGTAAACCATTAAGCTATGCTGCCCCCCCAGTGACCTCCCAATGGCCGGTCCCAAAGACCTTTCCCCAGTCCGCTCTGCTTTGATCTCCCAGGCCTGCAACAGTGTTAGCATCCCTCCACCTCCCCCGTGGCTGGTTCCTTCCTCTCAGCCAGCTCCTCTGTCTCCTCTGCTACCTTCCTCCTTCCTCCCCTCTGTAGATGGAGGCACCCTCCAAGGGTCTACCCCACCAGCCCTGGATTCTGTTCTCTTATTCTCTCCCCCTTTCTCCAGCACCTCGGTTACAGCACTCATTGGATGTACCGTCAGGATTCTGGGGTTCCAGACCCAAGGCCCTGAGCCCAGCCCCTTCCCTCCTGGGTCCTCACTTCCCCCGGCAGTAAAACGAGGGGCTGTTCAGAGCAGTGGTCCTCATCTTGGCTGCACACTGGCCCCACCTGGGAGCTTCCATAGCCATCCCTGCCCAGGCCCCACCACACCAATGAGATAGACCCTCTGGGGGCAGAACACAGGTATCCGTATTTGGAAAGCTCTGGGAGTCTTTAAATTCCTGTCGCTGGCTCCTCAGCAGTGCCCTCTCCTCTCCATTCCCCCACCCCTTCCTCCGTGCCAGCCTCAGCTTCTCACTGGTCTCCTGCCTCCAGGCTCTCCCTTGCCCACGGGCGCCTCACCCACAGCCAGGCTTAGCTTCCCAGAGGGAGGTTCCAGTCACATCATTTCTCTCCCTTGCTCAGAGACACCCAGTGGTTCCCCATTCTCTGCCAGGTGGAGGTCAGGCGCCTGGCACCAGCATTGCCATCTTCCACATCATGACCCCACTGAGGCTTGGTCACATCAGTGCCCTCCTGGTAACCTGCCTCCTGACCGACATGAGTCCTTCCTCAACATCCCCTCACTTTCCTCCCTGTGACCTCCTTTCTCCTTGTACGTCTATTGAAATATCTTGCATCGTGCAAAGCTGAACTCAAATGTCACCCTAGGGAGACTGACAGTACCCCTAAGCTCCACCGTGCTGTGACAGGGTGGGTGGAGCAGCCTGGCCATGTGCTACTGATTGATCAGATGGATGGGTCTGCTCCTCAGGCCAGCCCTTCTGACTCAAGGCAGAAAAGAATGAAAGATCTCTCTTTGGTCTCCTGGCCAACGATGTCTTCACACATTAAGCTTTCAGCACACAGACCTGGATCAGTGAGTAATCGCCATTCACCAAGCTGGTGATCTGTCTCCCTCTGTGTGTATGCTTCCCCCTACAGGGACCCTTCACGGCAAGAGGGGCATGTGGCAGGCTACCAGCAATACAACCTCCCCTGAGTGCCTAACAGTGGGGCCTCTCCCAGGAGACGTGTGTGGTTACTCACCTGGGGACGGGAGCCGCGGGGGTTCTAGAGCTGTCACGAGCACCAGGACCTGTCATCCTGCCAGACCTCAATCCCAACCTGACCCCATTTAACTGGGGTCAGAAGAACATGAGAAAGTTGCGGGTAGGGACAGCTAGGAAATTTTCAAAATGCATGTGCTTTCCTAATCATCAGTTTGGAGATATAAGTTGTTTTAAAATTACCGTTATGTTTATTAGCATATTATGGGTCTCTTTAAATGCATAATGAGATGTCCAAACCAAAATCACCCCTTTCTAAAACATCCACGATGAGATGCTCTAAGCTTACAAAGTTGAGTGCAGTTTCCTGGTGTCTTCCTCAAAGTTCCCCTGCCTTGGGCTCAAATTCCCATAAAATGGACCTCACAGAGCCCACATAAGAACCAGGATTTACTTCAACACTCCACACCTACCTTCTTTCTCATCCTGTGCCCACTAAGTGTTTTCTTGTAAAAAAGTAGACTGAAAACTATGAAATTCTAAAGGTCTAATAATTTCCAGTCCTTTAAGCACACTTATAAACATCATTTATCTGTGTTGATATTTGCCTCCTTCTGGGCTTGCTATGAGGCAAACACCTCTTTCTTTCTGTTCTGGCTATTTTTTGTCCAGATTGGGCCCTTGGATGAGTATTATAACTGTGCTCCTTGCACACTTTAACGTGCAAATGAATTTTGTGAAATCTCGTTAAATGCAGGTTGTGTTTTCAGTAGGTCTGAGGTGAAGCCTGAAATGCTACATTTCTAGCAAACCCCCAGGGGATGCTGCGGTTTCTGGTCTATGGACTACACTTTGAATAGTGAGGGTCCATAAACTCCACCGGAGGAGATGTTTAGTGTGGAAAACGAAACATCACTAGGATCACTAATTATTAGGGAAATGCAAATCAAAACTACAATGAGATTTCACCACACGCCTGTGAGAATGGCTACAATTGACAAGACAAGAAATAACAAGTGTTGGAGAGGATGTGGAGAAAAAGGAACTCTCATACACAGCTGGTGGGAATGTAAACTGGTGCAGCCACTATGGAAAACAGTATGGAGAGTCCTCAAAAATTAAGAATAGAAATACCAAATGATCCAGCTATTCCGCTGCTGGGTTTTTATCCAAAGAACATGAAAACACAAATGCGTAAAGATATATATACCCCTATATTCACTGCAGCATTATTCACAAAAGCCAAGACTTGGAAGCAACCTAGGTGTCCATCAAGGGATGAATGGATAAAGATGTGGTATATATACACAATGGGACGCTACTCAGCCATAAAAAGGATGAAATCTGGCCATTTGTGACAACATGGATGGACCTTGAGGGTATTAAGGTAAGCGAAATAAGTCAGAGGGAGAAAGTCAAATATTGAATGATCTCACTCGTAAGTAGAAGATAAAAACAACAACAAACAATCAGATAGAGACAAAGATTGGATTGGTGGTTACCAGAGGGGAAGGGGGAGGGGAGAGGGCAAAACGGGTGATTAGGCACGTATGTGTGGTGATGGATTGTAATTAGTCTTTGGGTGGTGAACATGATGTAATCTACACAGAAATCAAAATAAAATGATGTACATCTGAAATTTATATAATGTTATAAACCAATGTTACCACAATAAAAAAAATAAATAAAATACATCTTCAAAAAAATTTTTCTAAAAGGAATTAAATCTTAGAATAGTTTCCTATGTACAAGAGTTAAAATTAAAGAATATAAATCTCTCTGTTTATTTGAAATAAATCTGTAAGACAGCAAAGTCTAACTTAAGAGGACTCGCTGCCAACATACTCTGGTCCCCTCCAGCACTGTTACTCAAGTCATCCCCAAATACACAGTTTTTTGTTTTGTTTTGTTTTGGTGAGGAAGATTGGCTCTGAGCTAATATCTGTGTCAATCTTCTTCTATTTTGTATGTGGGACACAACCCAGCGTGGCTTGATGAGCGATGTGTAGGTCCATGCCCAGGATGCAAAGCCACAAACCCAGGCCAACGAACCAGAGCGCACAAACTTAACCACTATGCCACTGGGCCGGCCCCCAAATACACAGTTTTGATCATTTAAAAAAAAAATAACCAGGACTACAAGTGGAAAAGTCACGCCCTTATTCCTTCCAACCATGAGCTATCTCGATCTTCCAACCATGCACAAGGTTGCTTCCTGTATAAGTCTGCATGGAGCTGGTATTTTCTAGAAGATTTAAGACAGATTTAAAATGTGCACCAAATCAAATGGCATCTCCTTGCTTTGCTTGGTTTTGCTTTGTAACCATAACTTCCCTATCATGAGTTGCTCTCCCTGGAGAAGGTAGGTGAACCATTTCCCACCACAGTGGTACTGGTGCTGTGCTTCAATGTCCTTCTTTACCTTCTGGAAATCCCTGCAGCCTGAACCTGCTGTGAGCAGACAATTCCTCCATCTCCTTCCCAAAGCTATGGCATAGAGTATCTGTCACTTTTATACTTTGAACTGCTACCTTGCTCTTGCTCGAGACTAGTTTCTTATTTTTAAAAAGCCATCAACTGCACATGTATCTCAGTTCCTTGCATTTAATGGGAGATCAATAACTGTCTGCCAGTTTTGACTGGTTACTAATAAAGAAGGATCTCCCTGGAGAAAAAGAAGCTTAATTCTTCACGTGGCATTTCAGAGGAACAGTTAACATTTGCTTTAGGTTTATTTACAGGCAATTTGAGATATTTCAAAAGCCAGTCATTCACATCCTCTTCAGCAATTTACTTGCAATTTTTTGCAAGAAGCAGCCAGATTAATTCTTTAATGTCAAGTCCTGCAGAAGGCTGAGCTGGGAAGTGGCTCTCTCTTTGCCTGCCTGCTCCATGCTTGCCCAATCTGCTTTTGACTGTAACTGACCACAGTCCAAATGTCCCTTCTCCTCAAGGCCAGATCATTTCATCAAGAATCAGTGTGTGACGGGTGACAGAAACTCAGTTCACTGGAGCTCAGTAAAGAGGGAGGGGACCTCCAGCCTCAGTGATCAGAGCAGACACCATGAGGGAAAAGTAACTGAGCTGAACCTCGGAGGATGCAGATGATCCTGAGTGACGACATCAGGGAGGGCATAAAAGGTAGTGGGAAAAAATGAGTGAAGACTTGGCAGTCAAATGTGCAATGATGCATCTTTGGCAGATAATAGAGTCCATATCAACTACAGCCAAAATAAAAATTATGTGGAATGGACTCTTATGAGTCATGACTCAGAGGGGTGGGTATGTCAACCTGAAGAGATTGACATTCACCTTCTAGGCAATGGAAAGTAATGGAAGATTTGTAAGCAAGTAAATGTCATATTCAGCTAATGTCCTTACAAAGGTGTATTTGGTTGTGCTGTCTAGACCATCTGCAGATGAGGTATGAGTTTGAGCTTGGGTCATATTCTTCCATAAATTTGGTCTGTCTTGGTAAATGTACCACGTATGTGAGAAAAAAATGTCTAATCTATAGGATATAGTGTTCCATAAATATCAATTATATCAAGATGATTCTTTTTCAGATCACCTTTATTTTTACTAATTTTTTCTGTTCTCTCAATTATGTGTGACTTTTTTGTTCTTTTAATTGCTGAGAGAGGGTGTTAAGATCCCCAACTATAACTGTAGAATTTTTATTCTCCCTTTAATTCTCTCAGTTGCTTCTTTGCATATTTTAAGAATCTATTATTCGGCACACACGTTAAGGATTGTAGGTCTTTGGGGTACCACTCCAGCCACTCCAGCCTGCCTGTGCTTGCAGTTTACATGGTATCTTTTTCAACCCATTTGCTTTTAACTGGTCTTTATATTAAAGTATATATCTGGTGAATAGCGTGCAAATGGGTCTCACTTTTTTAAAATCAGTTCTGATAATCTCTCTCTTTTAATTAGAGTGTTTTACAGTCTCCTTCCATGATATGTGATGAGAAGTCAGAGGTCTTTGGAATTGGGGGTTTTTTTTGTTGTTTTTTGAGGAAGATTAACCCTGAGCTAACTACTGCCAATCCTCCTCTTTTTTTGTTGCTGAGGACGGCTGGCCCTGAGCTAACATCCATGCCCATCTTCCTCTACTTTGTATGTGGGACATCTATCACAGCATGGCTTTTGCCAAGCGGTGCCATGTCTGCACCCAGGATCCGCACCGGCGAACCCTGGGCTGCTGAGATGCGGAACTTGCAAACTTAACCGCTGCGCCACTGGGCCAGCCCCTGGAATTGATATTTTTAAAGAAAAATTATTCATGACACTTGTTAAAGATGATAAGGAAGAACTGATATTCAAGAAGGGACTAGTGCCATGGGGTTTTGCAGTAGGCAAGAGCGGTCAGGCTCAACTTTGAATACAACAGGGACGAGTGGAGATTTACAGCCGTGGAGCAGGGTAGGGGTCAGTAAATGAAGAATTACTAAGAGGAAACATCAGGGATAGGGGGCTTCTTCCTAGGCCTGCTCTACAGGATTCTTGCTGAAGGCAAACCAGGGCGATGAGATATTGAGGGTAGAGGTTGAGGAATTTGATCAGATACCGAGGGCCATCAGACAGCCAGTGGGAGATTTTTGCTACTCTGACTCAGCAGGATTCTTCCTCAAACCAGACTAAGTGGACCAGGGACAGAGCCCAAGATCCAGGCCTAGTCAGAGAGAGAACTCAGAGGAGCTTGATGGAAGTTTGGTCAAAGGAGAGTCTGCCATATTCCACTGTATGTAATGTGTCTTTTTCTCTAGCTCTTTCAATATTTTCTCTTTCCCTTTGGTTTTCAACACTTCCACTGTGGTGTGACTAGATGCAGTTTTTTCTAACTTATCTTACTGAGCTTCTTGAATTTGTTGTACCTTTGAGAAAATCTCTGCGCTATTCTGTCTTTCCTCTCACGCGGGGACTCCAGTTGCACAGTGTTAGACCTTTTGCTGTTGTCTCCCATGTTCCTGAGGCTAGTCATTTGTTTTAAAGACTTAATTTTTTTGTAGAGTAGTTTTAGACTTACAACAAAGCGAGGAAGGTGCAGAGATTTCCCATATACTCACTGCCCCTACTCAAGCGTAGCCTCCCCCATTATCAACATCACTCACCAGAGTGGTACATTTTTTACCAAGGATGAATCCACATTGAAACATCGTAACCACCCAAAGTCCATAGTTTATCTCAGCGTTCATTCTTGGTGTTGTACATTCTAGGGATTTGTACAAATGTATAATGACATATACCCATTATTATAATATCATACAGAGTATTTAACTGCCCTAAAAATCCTCTGTCCTCTGCCTATTCATCACCAACCCCTCCTCCCACCACCACCACTGATCTTCCTGTCTCTATAGTTTTGCCTTTTCCAGAGTGTCATATACTTGGAATCGTACAGTATATTGCCTTTTCAGATTGACTTCTTTCACTTAGTAATATGCATTTAAGTTTCCTCCATGTCTTTTCATGGCTTGATCACTCATTTCTTTTTAGCACTGAATCATATTCCATTGTCTGGATGTGCCACAGTTTATTTATCTATTCACCTACTGAAGGATATCTTGATTGCTTCCAAGTTTGACAATTATGAGTAAAGCTGCTCTAGACATCTGTTTGTAGGTTTTCATGTGGACATAAGTTTTCAACTCCTTTTGGTAAATACCAGGGAGCTCAATTGCTAGATTATATGGTAAGAGTATGTTTAGTTTTGTAAGAAACTGCCAAACTGTCTTCCAAAGTGACTGTACCATTTGCATTCCCACCAGCAATGAACGAGAGTTCCCGTTGCTCCTTGCCAGCATTTAGTGGTGTCAGTGTTCTGGATTTTAGCCATTTTAATAGGTATATAGTGGTATCTCATTGTTGTTTTAATTTGCATTTCCCTGATGACATATGTTGTGGAGCATCTTTTCACGTGCTCATTTGCCATCTGTATTTCTTCTTTAGTGAGGTGTCAAGGTCTTTGGCTTAATTTTTAATTGGGTTGTTTCTTTGCTTGTTGTTGAGTTTTAAGAATTCTTTGTATATTTTGAATAACAGTCCTTTGTCAGATGTGTCTTTTGCAAATCTTTCTCCCAGTCTGTGGCTTGTCTTCTCATTCTGTTGACATTGTCTTTCACAGAGGCAGATGTTTTTAATTTTAATGAAATCCAGCTTATCAATTATTTCTTCCATAGATCACGTCTTTAGTGTTATATCTAAAAAGCCATCACCATACCCGTGGTCATCTAGGTTTTCTTCTATGTTATCTTGTAGGATTTTTATAGTTTTGCATTTTACTTTTGGGTCTATGACCCATTTCAAGTTAATTATTGTGAAGGGTGTAAGGTCTGTGTCTAGAGTCCCTTTTTTGCATGTGGATGTCCAGTTGTTCTAGCACCATTTATTTAAAGAATATCTTTGTTCCACTGTATTGCTTTTACTTCTTTGTCAAAGATTAGTTGACTGTATTTATGGGGAATCTCTTTCCTGGGCTCTCTATTCTGTTCTGTTGATCTATTTGTCTATCCTTTCACCAATACCACACTGTCTCAATTACTGTAGCTCTATAGTAAATCTTGAAGTTGGGTGGCATCAATCCTCCAACTTTGTTCTTCTCCTTCAATATTGTGTTGGCTATTCTGGGTCGTTTTCCTCTCCATATAAACTTTAGAATCAATTTGTCAATATCCATAAAATAACTTGCTGGGATTTTGATTGGGGTTGCATTGATTGAATCTATAGAGCAAGTTAGGAAACACAGACATCTTGACAATATTGAGTCTTTCCACCTATGAACGTGGAATATCTCTCCATTTATTTAGTTCTTTGATTTCATTTATCAGAGTTTTATAGTTTTCCTCATACAGATATTGTACGTATTTTGTTACATTTATACCTAAGTATTTTGCTTTTAGGAGTGCTAATGTAAATGGTACTGTGTTTTTAATTTCACATTCCACTTATTCATTGTTGGTATATAGAAAAGCAATTGACTATTGATATTAACCTTGCATCACATAACCTTAGTATAATTGCTTTTTAGTTCCAGGAGTTTTTTTGTCAATTCTTTTGGATTTTCTACATAGACAATTATATAATCTGTGAACAATGACAGTTTTAAGTCTTCCCAATCTGTATACTTTTTATTTCTTTCTCTTACTTTATTACATTATCAAAGACTTCCAGTACAATGTTGAAAAGGAGTGGTGAGAGGGGACGTCCTTGCCTTGTACCTGATCTTAGTGGGAAAGCTTCAAGTTTCTCACCATTAAGTATAATGTTAGCTGTAGGTTTTTTGTAGATGTTCTTTATCAAGTTGAGAAAGTTCTCTATTACTAGTTACTGAGAGTTTTTATCATGGGTGAGTGCTAGATTTTTGTTAAATGCTTTTTCTGCCTCTATTTGTATGGTCATATTCATTACACACTTTTTTAGTGTGTTATGTGATAGATTACATTAATAGATTTCAAAAGTTGAATCAACCTGGAATATCTAGGATAAATTCCACTTGGTTGTATAATTCTTTTTACATTTTTGGATCTGATTTGCTAATATTTTGTTGAGGGTTTTTGCATCTAAGTTCATGAGAGATATTTGTCTGTAGTTTTCTTTTCTTGTGATGTCTTTGTCTGGTTTTGGTATTAGGGTAATTCTGGCCTCATAGAATGAATTAGGGAGTATTCCCTCCGCTTATGTCCTCTGAAAGAGATTGTAGGGAATTGACATAATTCCTTCCTTAAAAGTTTGGTAGAATTC